>NW_027868214.1:0-13173 GCF_054177405.1 Leptonychotes weddellii | reverse complement strand
GCAATAACTGGTGGGGGACAAGTGCTGACAGTGGGATGGCCTGAAGTGGGGGTGGGGAGCTGTGGCATCAACCCTGAGTAAGGGAGAAAATAGATTCAAGGATGGGGCACCTCAGGGCAGCTGTCAGGGCATGTGGTGGTCACCAGCTGACAAAGGAGAGCAGCCTAGGTGGGGGAAACTGCACAAGCAAAGGCACAGAGTTGTGAAAGAGAGGAGGGGAACCAGTCAGGCAGGGGTGAAGGGTGCTCACTGTAATGGGGCTGGAGGAGCAGCCAGATCTGGGCAGGCCTGAAATGTCAAGACCAAGCTAACAGACGTGCAGATGCTGTTAGCACATGGGAGCCATTCAAGGATGGATCAAGACTGAGTGGCTGATTGGGTGGAAGAGCGGGTATGACCAGAATCTGCTTTTACCCTGTCACTGAGTCCTCCCATCCTCAGGACCCATGCAGTGGCTGTACCACCCACCCACAGCCCACCTGGGCCAGCTCAGCCAATGCCTGGGGTCGCTTGGGGCCCTTCCTACCTGCTTGCCCCGAGCTGAGAGGCCAGAGTCACCTCTGATGCGGCCTCTGAGGTTGACTTCACTCTCACCATGCTGGCATAGGTAGATGGAATGGGGTGTGACTTGGATTTTCCTAAGATAGTAGACTATGTGGCAGTGGATGTGGTCCTTCACTCAGTTCACCAGATAATGTGAGCCCTGTCAAAGATCTTGATGTAGGACAGATGGCTGGGTCACCCCAAGCAGGAACAAAGGTAGCTCAGGAGATGATGGTACTGGGTTCTCTTCATTATTCCCCATTTGTTCCTCTTGAGCCATGACTATCCAATTCTATGCCCCAGGATAATGACTTTTCTTGATTGCATCCTCTGGGCTCCCTTGTTCTACAAATAAGACACACTGGCATGAGATGGAGAATGATCAGAGAGTTTAGGGTATTTTTTCCCATGTATTCCTATTTACTGAGTTGTCTTTTGGTCATGTCTGAATTCCCTAACCATGGCCATAAACTCCTGTGGGCAGCCCTTGTCCCCATTTATAAACCACTGTCTTATAACCTATTCCCTTGATCTTTAAATTTTTGGAGTGGAAATGGATTTCAGCTGATCAGTTCTTTGGTATCTGACTGTCCCTTGTGAGTTCCCTTAACCCTGCCCACCTCTGAAAATTATGTCTTCACTAATTTATCTTCAGTTACCCACTGAGTGTGCCATCTGTTTTTTGATGGCACTTTGATTGATACAGAGAATGTGAATGAAAAATGGAATGTATGAATGTGTGAGTAAAGGATAGAGTGGATGAATGTAATGTGAATAAATGCATGAATGAATCAGTAAGTAAGTGGGAAAGAGGGAATGACAGAATAGGTTGATCTATAAACTTCCATATTTATTCCACTAAAGGTGGTGGAAGCCATATTTTCTTTCCTCAAATGACCACTGAGAATACAAGGGCAATGGGAGGACAGTGTGAATTGCAGGCTGCCCTTGAAGATACCATCTCAGGCTCTGTAGGCCAGAGAGCTGTCCTGGCTGCCAGCCTCGCTTTAAATTTCGTCTGCAGATGTTTGAAGGCCAGACTGGCTACATCAGAATCACTATGTGAGCTGTTAGAAATACAGATTCCTGGACCCCACCCTTCTGGATTCTACTTCAGTAGGTTGGGGAGGGCCTGGAAATCTATGTTTTTAACCCATTTGCAGGTGAATTTGATGTCCAGCCAGATTGGAGAACCACTGAGCTGGCCTATCCACCTCTTCTGAGAGATGAATGGACAGGCACAGAGAAACCACTTATGCCATGTGGCCACCCTCACCAAGCTGTTCAGCTTGGAGGCCTTGCCTCATTTGGGCCTGCTGACCCAGAGATGCAGGGTGGTATACATACATAAAGGAGAGAGATAGACACACAGACCTGGGTTCAAATCTGAGCTTTGATCTTTTCCTAAGGTAGGACCACAGGCAAATCACTCAGTTCCTCTGCTTCACTTCTCCCACCAGTACAGTGGGGAGATGCCATCTATAGCCCAGGAACATTGTGAGAATTTGAAAAATTTCTTTCTTACAAATCACTGGTACAGAGTAATGAAGATGTGATGATAACTATGATTGTTAGCATTATTGAGCACTTACTAAGAACCACATATGGTGGACAGAGGCAAGATGGTGGAGAAGTAGGGGACCCTATTTCAATCAGTCCCCTGAATTTAGCTGGATATCTACCAAACCATTCTGAACACCCATGAAATCAGCCTGAGATGCAAAAATATGTAGCTGGATCTTTACAAGCAGAAAATCTCCAGCGGTGGCAAGGTATGAAGGGCAGAGTCATGATTCTGCAGGCAGGTATCAGAAGATAAACATAAGGAGGAGGAGGGAGCCGCAAATCGTTCTGCCCTGGGGACTGGGCACAAACTTGCAGACCAGTAGCGGCACTGAAAGGGCTTTAGAGCAGCCCCCAGACAGGATTCAGGAGCTGCGGGAGTGTGTGGGTGAACATGGGGTGGCTTGGGGTTTTAGAATCACAAAGGGCAGAGACATGCCCAGCTCTGGGATCAACCTCTGGGAGAGTTACTGTGGGGTGCACCACCACGGGAGGCTGCGGTTTTTAGCAGCGCAGACAGAAACGGAGACTGCATGTCCTGGAGGGCTCAGTGAAGAGCAGACTACAATTTCTCTGCTCTGGGTCAAAGGTTTGGGTGCGGTCATTACAGCTCTGACTCTCCAAAGAGACGGAAGAGAAGTGGAAAGCCCCCAGAGAACAAAAGCTCAAAAAAACAGGTTTCCACGGAGCCTACCCCCACCACAGGGGGCAGGGCAACTCTGCCCAAGGAGGGTTGCCTGAGTAACAGCGCAGCAGGCCACTCCCCCAGAAGACAGGCTGGAAGAACAAGAGGACGACAACCCTAGGGTCCCCATAAAATGGGTGCATCTTGCTTGGGTCGTCGTTAATACTTTGGACTCTGCACATTTCCTTGACCACCCCTCATCAGAATGACTAAGAGGATGAACCCTCAACAAAGAAAAGAAACAGAGACTGTGGCCTCTGCCACAGACCTAATGGATATGGATATAAGCAAGATGTCAGAGATAGGCTTCAGAGTAACAATTATGAAGTCAATATCTAAGCATGAGAAAAATATTAGTGACAATATAGAATCTCTAAGGCCAGAAATGAGATCTAATCAGGCCAAACATAAAAATGCTATGAATGAGATGCAGTCTAAACTGGATACCTTGACAGCCAGGGTAAATGAGGCAGAAGAATGAATTAGTGAGCTAGAAGACAAGATGATACAAAAGAAGGAAGTCGAGGAGGCTGGGATAAACAACCCAAGAGATCAGACTGAGAGAGGTTAATGACCCCATGAAAAGTTCCAATGGCAGAATTATTGGGATCCCCAAGGGGGTGAAGAGAGAGAGGACTAGAAGGTATATCTGAACAAATAGTACCTGAGAACTTCCCTAATCTGGGGAAGGAAACAAGCATTCGTGTCCAAGAGGCAGAGAGGACCTCTCCCAAGATCAATAAGAACAGACCAATGCCCCAGCATATAATAGTACAACTCGCAAATCTTAGATCCAAGGAACAATCTTGAAAGCAGTGAGGAGGAAGAGATTTCTTATGTACAGAGGGAGGAACATCAGAATAACATCAGACCTGTCCACAGAGACTGGCAAGCCAGAAAGGTCTGGCAAGACATATTCAGGGTACTAAATGAGAAGAACAGGCAGCCAAGGATACTTTATCCAGCAAGGCTGTCATTCAGAATGGATGGAGAGACAAGGAGCTTGCAGGACTGGCAAAAACTGAAAGAATATGTGACCACCAAGCCAGCTCTGCAAGAAATATTAAAGGAGATTCTATAAAAGAAGAGAGACCCAAGAATAATATAGACCAGAAATTTACAGAGACAGTATAAAGAAACAGGGACTTTACAGGCAATACAATGACACTAAATTCATATCTTTTAATAGTTACTCTGAATGTAAATGGGCTAAATGCTCCAATCAAAAGACACAGGGTATCACAGTGGATAAAAAAGCAGGATCCATCCATATGCTGTCTACAAGAGACTCATCTTAGACCTAAAGACACCTCCAGATTGAAATTGAGGGGGTGGATAATGATTTATCATGCTAATGGACCTCAAAAGAAAGCTGGGGTAGCAATTCTCATATCAGACACATTAGATTTTAAGCTAAAAACGGTAGTAAGAGATGTAGAAGGACACTATATCATACTTAAAGGATCTATCCAACAAGAAGATCTAACAATTGTAAATATCTATGCCCCCAACATGGGAACAGCCAACTATATAAGCCAACTGTTAACCAAAATAAAGAATCATATTGATAATAATACTTTAATAGTAGGAGACATCAACACTCCACTCTCAGCAATAGACAGATCATCTAAGCAGAAGATCAACAAAGAAACAAGAGCTTTGAATGACACATTGGAGCAGATGGACTTTGTAGATATATAGAGAACATTCCACCCTAAAACAACAGAATCCTCATTCTTCTTGAATGCACATGGAACTTTCTCCAGAATAGACCACATACTGGGTCACAAGTCATGTCTCAACCAATACCAAAAGATTGAGATTATTCCCTGCACATTTTCAGACCACAATGCTTTGAAACTGGAACTCAATCACAAGAAAAAAAATGGAAGGAATTCAAACACTTGGAAGTTAAAGACCATCCTGCTACAGAATGTTTGGGTCAACCAGGAAATTAGAGAACTTGAACAATTCATGAAATCAATGAGAATGAAAACACATCGGTTCAAAACCTATGGGATACTGCCAAGTCCTAAGGGGGAAATACATAGCCATCCAAACCTCACTCAAAAAAGTAGAAAAATCCCGAATGTACAAGCTAACCTTACACCTAAAGGAACTGGAGAAAGAACAGCAAATAAAACCTAAACCAAGTAGGAGAAGAGAAATAATAAAGATTCAAGCAGAGATCAATGAAATAGAAACCAGAAAAACAGTAGAGCAGATCAACGAAACTAGAAGTTGGTTCTTTGAAATAATTAATAAGATCAATAAACCTCTGGCCAGACTTATCCAAAAGAAAAGAGAAAGGATGCAAATTAATAAAATTATGAATGAAAGGGGAGAGATCACGACTAACACCAAGGAAATAGAAACAATTATTAGAAATTATTATCAGCAACTATATGCCAATAAATTAAGCAATCTGGAAAAAATGGATGCCTTCCTGAAAACTTATAAACTACCAAGACTGAAACAGGAAGAAATCAACAATCTGAATAGAACAATAACCAGTAACAAAATTGAAGCTGTAATCAAAAACATCCCAAAAAACAAGAGTCCAGGGCCAGATGGCTTCCCAGGGGAATTCTACCAAACATTTAAAGAAGAAATAATACCTATTCTTCTGAAGCTGTTTCAAAAAATAGAAACAGAAGGAAAACTTCCAAATTCATTCTATGAGGCTAGCATTACCTTGATCCCAAAACCAGACAAAGACCCCATCAAAAAAGAGAATTACAGACCAATATCCCTGATGAATATGGATGCCAAAATACTCAACAAGATCCTAGTCAACAGGATCCAACAGTATATTAAAAGGATTATCCATCACGACCAGGTGGGATTTATTCCTGGGATGCAAGGGTGGTTCAATATTCACAAATCAATGTGATAGAACACATTAATAAAAGAAAAGACAAGAACCATATGATCCTCTCAATTGATGCAGAAAAAACATTTGACAAAATACAGCATTCTTCCCTGATTAAAACTCTTCATAGCATAGGGATAGAGGGAACATTCCTCAATTTCATAAAAACCATCTATGAAAAGCCCACAGCGAATATCATTCTCAATGGGGAAAAGATGAGAGCCTTACCCTTAAGATCAGGAACATGACGGGGATGCCCACTCTTGCCACTATTGTTCAACATAGTACTAGAAGTCCTAGCACAGCAATCAGACAACAAAAAGAAGTAAAAGTTATTCAAATTGGCAAAGAAGAAGTCAAACTCTCTCTCTTTGCAGATGACATGATACTTTATGTGGAAAACCCAAAAGACTCCACCCCCAAATAACTAGAACTCATACAGCAATTCAGTAATGTGGCAGGATACAAAATCAATGCACAGAAATCAGTTGCTTTTCTATACACTAACAATGTAACTGTAGAAAGAGAAATTGGGGAATTGATTCCATTTACAACAGCACCAGAAACCATAAGATACCTAGGAAAACCTAACCAAAGAGGTAAAGGATCTATACTCTAGAAACTACAGAACACTTATGAAAGAAATTGAGGAAGACACAAAAAGATGGAAAAACATTCCATTCTCATGGATTGGAAGAATAAACATTGTTAAAATGTCAATGCTGCCTAGAGCAATCTACACTTTCAATGCCATCCTTATTAAAATACCATCGACATTTTTCAAAGAGCTGGAACAAACAATCCTAAAAATTGTATGGAATCAGAAAACACTCCGAATTGCCAAGGAAATGTTGAAAAAGAAAAACAAAGCTGGGGGTTTCACATTGCCTGATTTCATGCTATATTACAAAGCTGTGATCACCAAGACAGCATGGTATTGGCACAAAGACAGACACATAGACCAATGGAACAGAACAGAGTCTCCAGAAATGGACCCTCAACTCTGTGGTCAACTAATCTTTGACAAATCTGGAAAAAATATCCAATGGAAAAAAGACAGTGTCTTCAATAAATGGTTCTGGGAAAATTGGACAGCTATATACAAAAGAATGAAACTGGACCATTCTCTTACACCGTACATAAAGATAAACTCAAAATGGATGAAGGACCTCAATGTGAGACAGGAATCCATCAAAATCCTAGAGGAGAACACAGGCAGTAACCTCTTCCATGTCAGCCACAGCAACTTCTTTCATGACACATCTCCAAAGGCAAGGGAAACAAAAGCAAAAATGAACTTTTGGGACTTCATCAAGATAAAAAGCCTCTGCACAACAAAGGAAACAGTCAACAAAACTAAGAGGCAACCCACGGAATGGGAGAAGATACTTGCAAATGACATTACAGATAAAGGGCTGGTATCCAAGATCTATAAAGAACTTCTCAGACTCAACATCCGAAAAATAAATAATCAAGTCAATAAATGGGCAGAAGACATGAACAGATACTTCTCCAAAGAAGATGTACAAATGGCTAAAAGACACATGAAAAAATGTTCAACATCATTAGCCTTCAGAGAAATTCAAATCAAAACCACAAGGAGATACCACCTTACACCAGTTAGAATGGCAAAAATTAACAAGACAGGAAACAACAAATGTTGGCGAGGATATGAAGAAAGGGGAACCCTCTTACACTGTTGGTGGGAATGCAAGCTGGTATAGCCACTCTGGAAAACAGTATGGAGTTTCCTCAAAAAGTTAAAAATAGAGCTACCCTATGTCCCAGCAAATGCACTACTGGGGATTTACCCCAAAGATACAGATGTAGTGAAAAGAAGGGGCACATGCACCCCAGTGTTCATAGCAGCATTGGCCACAAGAGCCAAACTGTGGAAGGAGACGAGATGCCCTTCAACAGACAATGGATAAAGAAGATGGGGTCCATATATACAATGGAATATTACTCAGCCATCAGAAAGGATGAATACCCAGCATTTGCATCGACATGGATGGAACTGGAGGGGATTATGCTAAGTGAAGTAAGTCAAGCAGAGAAAGACAATTTTCATATGGTTTCACTCATATGTGGAACATAAGGAATAGCACAGAGGACATTAGGGGAAGGAAGGGAAAACTGAAGGGGGGGAAATCAGAGAAGGAGATGAACCATGAGAGACTATGGACTCTGGGGAGGGGGGTTGGGGGATAGGGTAGCTGGGTGATGGGTATTAAGGCTGTAATGAGCAGTGGGTGTTATATGCAAATAATGAATCATTGAACACTACATCAAAAACTAATGATGTACCATATGGTGACTAACATAGCATAATAATAATTAAAGAAAGAACCACAAATGCTTTACATTAATGGTCTCATTTAATCCCCACAAATACTGTTTATAAAATAGGAGCTATTATCATTCCCATGCTACAGATGGAGTGTGAATAACTTTTCCAGGGACCCGCAGGCAGCATCTGAGTCCTTGCAGCCTGCACACTTAAGTCCTAAGCTATAAATGGCAGCTCCCTCTCCCTTCTGCTTAAAGGTTAAAACAGAGGGTAGAGCCAGTCCTCTGGGGATAAAATAGAGCAAAGACCTCTGAAAAGAAAGAGGCCAAAGAAATGTATTTGAGCAGGCACCTCAGAGAGTATGGAGGCTCAGTTTGCCCCTAACCTTCATGACAACTGTAGTAGGAAGATGTAGGCTAACAGAATTCCCAAGTTTCAATTTTCTGAATAAAAGGTGACACATAGACATGTCTTGGATTAAATTCCAGAGGACTTGATCTTGTGGCCTGCTCAGCAAACATCCGGGACTTGAAATTCATCTGTGATTTCATGAGACATTAAGAGGCTCATTTATGCACATGATTCTGAACATCTCTCTCTGAAGGCAGAGGGAAATATGAAATTCCATCCAAGTCTTGCAGCAGTTTTGCCAAACCCCATTCTCCTCAGCCCTCTCACACCTCTACCTAACGCTCAATCTTGCCTCACCTCTGACAGCATTGAAAATAGAAGACGCCAGATAGCAATGTCCTCAATTCCTTGCCACAAACTACCTACAAATACATGAGCATCCCTACCTATCCTTTCCTCACTCTTTCCCTCTTGTTACAGTGGAAGATGTGCCATTTTTCCTACTTTCTAGACTTTCACAAGTGTTCTGTATCCCATTCCCTGATACCTCATCAAGAACCTTGATTAATCAGTTACTTTTCTCCCTCCTGTATCTTCGGCCTCTAATTTTTCTCCTGACTCAGCTTTTAACATGTTCGAGTCTCTTACATCTTAAAAAAAAAAAAAAATTGCAAGACATAGAATTCACTTCCAAGATGGCAGAGCAAAAAGCTCCATGGATACAAGCTCCTCAGCATACAAGCAAAACTGGTGAAGACAATTAAAAAAAAAACCATTTAAAAATCTCTGGAAATTATCCAAAGGCATACATCAAATGAAGCATTTATTCAAGAAAATCTATTAAAACTTGGTAAGAACATTGAGAGTCTGGGGTTTTTGAGCCATGACCCACTCCTTCCTTCCTCTCTTCCCCTCTCCTACACTCTGTGTTGGTGTAGACAAAAAGATGAGGCTCCCTCTCCCCTCAGTACCCATCCAACAGTTACCTTATCTCACCTGGAGGGGGAGGCCACCAACATTTCTCATCCTTCCAACTCTGAATTGAAGAGGCAAGGGGCTCCCTTCTTCTACCTAGCCCCCTACTCATAGCGCAGAGGCTCTGCCCCAGGGATGACAGGCCAGGAATACAGATGGCCCAATCAACCTTACCCAAGTTCACTCATAGGGCAGAGGTTCCACACTGAGGGAGCACTCAGATTAGTGGCTCATTAATTTTTCCTAGTGAGAAAGGCTATATAAAAGAAAAGAGCTCCAGCGCTTTCCTCCAAAGAACTGACTTTATTTGAAATAGAAAGTAGGGAATTTCAAGCCTAAGAGCACTCTTGAAAAGAATATCTCCTCTTAATTAAGAGCAACAAGCCAAATAATAGGCCAGCTAATTCACCAGAAAGAATCAGAAAAAATATGCAACTAAGAAGAGCCCTGCTGGGATTGTAACAAACCTCAAAGTCTGACCTCAAAAACTCCTTCTACATAAAACAGACTGAATCAGATCATGGAGCAAATTATGACCCAGGACATTGTCAAAAATAATAGAGCAATCAGTCAGTAATTAGTGCAAACTGACAGCTGTTTGTGATATCAAATGAGATAGATAGCTTAACAGGGAGATCAGGGAGTCAAAATGAACCCTGTAAAACCACTGTCATCCCATGGTGACTGTGCACATGCCCAAGGCTGACAACCCTGAGGAGCAACACCAAAGGTTCATACTATGGGGAAATAGACTTCACTAAGGCATTTTAGTCAAGCCCCTTAAAAAAATAAACAAGCAAACAACCACAAAAACAAGCACTGGAGAGAGGAAAGGGGAATCAGTACCCAGAGTTGCTACAATATATTAATTAAAATGTCCAGTTTTCAACAAAAAATTGTGAGACATACAAAGAAACAGGAAAATGTGACCAAACAGAGGGGAAAAAATTAAACAATAGAAACTACCTGTGAGAGGGGCCAGATATCGGATATAACACACCAGAACTTCAAAGCAGTCATTTAAATGTGCTTAAAGAACAAAAGGACATCTTGCTTAAAGAATTAAAGGAAAGGGACATTCAAAAGCAGCCACATATATGAGAAATTTAGAAAGCCACACATAACTCAAGCATGCTCACAAATGACCTGAGGAAACCTTAAGCTTTCTCACCTCAGGTGATAACTAGGTTCAGAGCAAACCTAGGTAATATGTAAGGACCACCCTAGCAGAGAGCCAGTCTGCAAAGACTGAGAGAGGTGGTTGATCTCTCTTTTTTCCTTTGTTTCTTTGTTTCTACTTCTGAAATTCAAAGAAATCTCTGTACAAAAATTAGCTGAACAAAAGCTAAAGGAGCAAGACATCAGCAAGCACACACAACAAATAGTCTTTGAAAAAATAGTTTGGTAAGGTCTAACAATAAACAGACTACTATAGCCTTCAACAATAATGAAAAAAAAAAAAACGACAAACCCTAGGGAAGGGGAAGAATCTAATTTCCAGAGTTATGACAATATAATAATCTAATGCCCAATTTTCAACAACAACAAAAAAATCACAAGGAATAAAAGAATAGAAAAACATGGTTCATTCAAATGGGCAAAATGAATTGACAGAAATCATCCCCAGGGTGACCACATTGCAGAAATAGAAAAATCCACCCAAAAATTCTTAGAGATCTTAAATAGCCAAAATCATCTTGAAAAAGAACAAAGTTGGAGGACTCAAACTTCTGATTTCAAAATTTACCATCAAGCTACAGTAATCAAAACAGTATGGTATTAGCATAAAGACAGACATATAGACCAATGGAATAAAATAGAGAGCCCAGAAATAGACCCTCACATATGTGGCCAAATGATTTTTGACAGTGCGACTAAGACCATTTAGTGAGGAAAAAACAGTCTTTTCAACAAATGGTGCTGGGAAAACTGGACATCCCCATTCAAAAGAATGAAGTTGGACCCATATCTTACACCACTAAAAAAATTAAAATAGTTCAAAGACCTAAAATATAAGAGCCAAAACTACAAAACTCTTAGAAGAAAACATAATGGGAAAGCTTCAGGACGTTGTATTTGGCAAGGATTTCTTGAATATGATACCAAAAGCACAAGCAAAAAAAAGAAGAAAATAAATAAATAGGACTTCATCAAAATTAAAAACATTTGTGTGTCAGAGGGCACTATCAAGAGAGTGGAAAAACAAGCTATGAGAGAATGGGAGAAAATATTTGCAAATCATATATCTGCTAAAGGATTGTTATAGGCTGAACTGTGCCCTCCAAAATTTGTATGTTGAAGTCCTAACCCTTAGTACCTCAGAATGTGACTGTATTTGGGATAAGGTCTTTAACTGCCATTTTTTGTGTGGTGTGAACATTTAGGATCTACTCTCTTACCAACTTCCAAGTAGATAATAGAGTAATGTTAACTATACTCATCTTACTGTGCATTAGATCCCCAGAATTTATTCATCTTTAAGCCGTAAGTTTGTGCCCTTTGACCAACATCTCCCCATTTCCTCCTCTTCACCCAGGCCTTGGCAATTACCATTCTACTTTCTTTTTCTATGAATTCAGCTTTTTTAGATTCCACATAAAACTAAGATCATACACTATTTGTCTTTCTCTATCTAACTTATTTCACTTAGCACAATGCCCTTAAGATCCATCCACGTTATCGTAAATGACAAAATTTCTATTTTATAGCTGAATACTATTCCATTATATATACATATATATGTAATGTATATATATGTATGTATTATATACATACATTTTCTTTATCCATTTATCTTAATGGACACAAGTTACTTCCGTATCTTGGCCATTGTGAACAATGATGCAATGAACATAGGGGTGCAGATATCTCTGAGACCATGATTTCATTTCCTTCAGATAAATACCCAGAAATGGGATTGCTGGATCATGTGGTAGTTCAATTTTTAATTTTCTGAGGAAGCTCCATTGTGTTTTCCATAGTGGCTGTACCAATTTACATTTCCAGCAACAGTGCACAAGTGTTCCCTTTTCTCCACATCCTCACCAACACTTACTAACTCTTGTCTTTTTGATCATAGCCATTCTAACAGATATGAGGTGATATCTCATTGTGGTTTTTATTTGCATTGAGGATTAGTAATGTTGAACACCCTTTCAGATACCTGTTGGCCATTCGTATGTCTTCTTTGAAAAAATGCCAATTGAGATACTCTTGTCCATTTTTAAAATCAGATTATATGAATTCCTTATATATTTTGGCTATTAATATATTATCTGATAGGTGGTTTGAAAAGATTTTCTTTCATTTGCTAGGTTGACTTTTCACTTTGTTGATGGTTGCCTTTGCTGTACAGAAGTTTTTTAGTTTTATATAGTTCCACTTGTTAATTTTCACTCTTGTTGCATGTGCTATTGGTGACATATCCAAAACTTACTGCCAAGAACAATGTAAAGGGGCTTTCTCCCAATGCTTTCTTCCAAGAGCTTTATGGTTTCAGGTATTACATTTAAGTCTTTAATCCATTTCTAGTTAATTTTTTTAAATTTTATTATGTTATGTTAATCACCATACATTACATCATTAGTTTTTGTTGTAGTGTTCCATGATTCATTGTTTGTGTATAACACCCAGTGCTCCATTCAATACGTGCCCTCTTTAATACCGATCACCAGGCTAACCCATCCCCCCACCCCCTCCTCTCTAGAACCCTCAGTTTGTGTCTCAGAGTCCATAGTCTCTCATGGTTCGTCTCCCCCTCCAATTTCCTCCCCTTCATTTTTCCCTTCCTACTATCCTCTTTTTTTTTTAACATATAATGTATTATTTGTTTCAGAGGTATGTGATTCATCAGTCTTACACAATTCACAGCACTCACCATAGCACATACCCTCC
>NW_027868213.1:0-252 GCF_054177405.1 Leptonychotes weddellii | reverse complement strand
GGGTGAAGCAAGAGCTGAAACCTGAATGAAACGCAGGGAGGTGATCCGAGCCCTGGACTGACTGACGGAGGAGCCTCACTTTCTAGAAATCTGCCTTCCCCAGAACAGTTGCATCATGTGTGTTAAGAGGGCTTAGGGGCTTCAGTGTGCCTGGGTTTCGCTTGTCTGGTGGCAGCCAGCAGGGAGGGCAGAGGGCCAGTGAGCTTCCAGGCTTTTCGGTGGAGCTCAGCCAGGCCCCGTGAGGCCTCGGGG
>NW_027868212.1:0-252 GCF_054177405.1 Leptonychotes weddellii | reverse complement strand
TCTTCTTTATCTATTCATCTGTTGATGGACATCTTGGCTCTTTCCATAGTTCGGCTATTGTGGACACTGCTGCTAGAAACATTGGGGTGCATGTGCACCTTTGGATCACTACACTTGTATCTTTGGGGTAAATACCCAGTAGTGCAATTGATGGGCCATAAGGTAGCTCTATTTTCATCTTTTTGAGGATCCTCCATACCGTTTTCCAGAGTGGCTGCACCAGCTTACATTCCCACCAAAGGTGTAAGAGGG
>NW_027868211.1:0-252 GCF_054177405.1 Leptonychotes weddellii | reverse complement strand
TTCACACATATATATATGTGTGAGAAATTCAGACCTACATAAGAAAAGAAGTGCATCAGAAAAGGAATAAAGTTAAATAAAATATTTCATTTTTTGAATTTCTAGATGATCTAACAGATAAGTGTTCAAAATAATAGTAACAAGAATGTGTTGGTGATTATAGCAAATAGATAAATAAAATGGCAGCAATGTTATAAGGGATGGAATGGAGAAATAGAAAATACTCAGTTATAAGATACCTACAACATTTAT
>NW_027868210.1:0-252 GCF_054177405.1 Leptonychotes weddellii | reverse complement strand
TGGTGCTACAGGGAACAAGGTGGGAGCAGGGCCCACATGGTGTCAGTCACCAGGGGGAGTTTGGCTCTGACCAAGACGGGAGCCATAGGAGGCTTTCAAGCAAAGAAGCCCAGGAACTGCTGTCCTGTTCGAAGGCTCACTCTCCCGCTTTTGATACTGGATCTCATCCAATCCGCACAGCGGCCCTGCGCTCACTCTGTAGGTGACCAGGTGAGGGCTGGGTGCTCCCGGGCCCTTGCCTGCCCTCCCTGC
>NW_027868209.1:0-252 GCF_054177405.1 Leptonychotes weddellii | reverse complement strand
GAGAAATCAATGAAATTCTTATCATCATATGAAGACTTTAAGTCTTACAAAACCCAAACACAATAAAAGACAAAAACAAATCTTTTCAAATTTGTTGAGCCCAGCATCCCAAGTTTGCCATATTGCCATTTTCAAGGACTGCTATTAAAATCTTATCAATGGGCGCCTGGGTGGCTCAGTTGGTTAAGCGACTGCCTTCGGTTCAGGTCATGATTCTGGAGTCCCTGGATCGAGTCCCGCATCAGGCTCCTT
>NW_027868208.1:0-252 GCF_054177405.1 Leptonychotes weddellii | reverse complement strand
TTCTTTTTAATTTATATCATTTAGTGTCATAATCACTCATAAAACATCAAAAGCTTATTCCTTAATATTAAAAAAATATTATTTAATAAATGAAGGTATAGTACTTTAAATGTTGCCCTTCATTATATAATGTTAAAGAAATTAAATACAACAGGGTCCAAATGCAGGAAAATTATAAACCCCTGCAAATTCTGTTTTGCTTTACATGTTCTCTTTAAATTAGATGATGATGATTTGCTGAGACAACTAGAA
>NW_027868207.1:0-252 GCF_054177405.1 Leptonychotes weddellii | reverse complement strand
TTTTGAGGAAGAAAATGAAGAAATTGGAGGAGGTGCAGAAGGCTGACAGGGTGAAAGGAAGAGACTTTTTTCTAAAGAATTGCGATGTATGATGTATGGGTTTGGGGATGACCAGAATCCTTATACTGAGTCAGTAGATATTCTTGAAGACCTTGTCATAGAGTTCATCACTGAAATGACTCACAAGGCAATGTCAATTGGAAGACAAGGTCGGGTACAAGTTGAAGATATCGTCTTCTTGATTCGAAAGGA
>NW_027868206.1:0-252 GCF_054177405.1 Leptonychotes weddellii | reverse complement strand
CCCAGCAGATAGGTGAGTGGCAGGCAGAGGAGTCCGCTCCGCGGCCACTGTTGGTAATCGATGCCAGATGTTGAGCTGGCCCCCAGCCCGGCTCCTGCATCTGGGTGTGAAAGGCGAGCTGCAGCCCAGGCCTGGGTCTTGGTGGGCTCAGGGAACATGGGGGTGGGGCGGTAGGGGGGCTGCTGGGCCCAGGGGCTGGGTGCAGAGGATAGGGTGCGGGAGCCCCTTGGAGGAAGGTGGCCACCCAGCAGT
>NW_027868205.1:0-252 GCF_054177405.1 Leptonychotes weddellii | reverse complement strand
TGTATAGAGGGGCTCTGAAGGATAGATAAGAGTTACACATAAGGAGTCAGCATTGGAGATAGAAAAGCAGGGGGATACATAGAGGGAAACAAAGAGCTCTAAACCTAATACTGGAAGTGACTCAAGACCTTATCCAATCTGATCCCCACATGAAAAAGGTTAAGTGATAAGCCCAAGGTCACAAAGTTATTAATGAAGGACAGAATGGTCTTAAACTCAGACTTCTTCACCAGGACCAGATTTCTCCTCAAG
>NW_027868204.1:0-252 GCF_054177405.1 Leptonychotes weddellii | reverse complement strand
GTGGGTCCTTGCTGCTGATACTGAACCTTCAGAATCTGAGTAGTGACTGGACGATAAGTTATTTTACACATGGGAAGGCAGGTATTGGAGGCTGCTGGGACTAGTAACTAGGTTCCTGTGATATCTCTGGTTTTAAGTGCCCACTGCTTGTCCTTGTGAGCTGAACTCAAGAAGGACGTTCCTTGTCACTGCTTTATGGCTTCAGTGGGCTTTTCCAGAGATCTAATTCTTACCTCCCTTTCTGCCAGAATT
>NW_027868203.1:0-1821 GCF_054177405.1 Leptonychotes weddellii | reverse complement strand
GAGAGACGATGGACTCTGAAAAACAAACTGAGGGTTCTAGAGGGGAGGGGGGTGGGAAGATGGGTTAGCCTGGTGGTGGGTATTGAGGAGGGCACATTCTGCATGGAGCACTGGGTGTTATGCACAAACAATGAATCATGGAACACTTCATCTAAAACTAATGATGTAATGTATGGGGATTAACATAAGAATAAAAAAATTTAAAAAAAACCCAAAAAGTGGCCTATATGGTTCCTACTCATGACCTATCTCTTCCAACTCTAGGCAGCCACCCCTCCAACAAACATACACATTTAACTGCCTGATCCAGGATTCATTCCAGAGCAAATATAACTTTAAACTAAAGAACTAACTGGGTACAAACAAAAATTATCTTAAACTCTTTTTGAGGGACTTCATTCATTAATTTCCCCATTCTCATCTTGTGAAAAGTAGACCAGGCAGTATGTCCTTCTTAGAAAAATTAACATCAGATCCTTAATGAACTGTATGAATATACATTTAAGCTGAACTATTACTATTTTGTGCAGAATGTGTTTATATTTGAAATGAGGGATAAAATGGCATATCAGAAACACTGAGCTATAATAATATAAGCATGGGCCTGAGCCAAAATAACTATAGTGTAAATTTTTTCTTCTATTAAATATTTTTCCCCTTATATATTCCACTTGTAAGGTGAAGAATTTGGACTTTGTGACCTTGGGTTTTTCTTAGTAGGTTTCTATAATTATTAAATAGTAGAGCAGACAAAAGAAATGATAGAAGTAGTGAATAGTTTGCATAGTTTCATATGGAATTTCCATATATCTTTCTACTGATATATGGAAATGTCCAATATCTTTCTACTGATCAGAAATGTCCAATATCTATCTACTGATCAGAATAAAGTCTGAAGGCTGTATAGAAGTGGCTTCATTGAAAATAAAGCCATAGTTGTATTTCACTCATAATATACACACTCATTTAACTCTAAAAAACTAAAGTAAAGCAGAGGCCATTTTGAAACCATCAGAAATATGCTTTTATAATTTCCTTTCTCCCAGAAATATGGAAAAGTTAATTCCAAATTTTGAGACTCAAGACTTCTAAAAATGGAAGAAGTTAGAGCACAGACAATTTTTTATAAAATTCTGTGCTGTTTCTTTTTTACCACCTGGAAGTCATTAGGAAGTTTAAGGAAGATGGCAGAAGTCACCTTCTTCCTCCCTTCTTTTAAGAGATTTAAATGGAAGCAGGTGTGTGCAACTTATCAGATGTAAATGACCCTTTGCAAACACCTGCCAACTAAAACCCTCAGTGATCCTTGAGCTTTGGGGTGCTACCAAAACTTATCAAAAAAGTTAGTTTATATTTAGTATTTTCTAGTTCATCTAACTCTGTGCAGTTTATCAGGTGTATATGAGAAAAATAGCAAAACCATCAGTTAATGCGCCAAGTAGACTCTGGGGTCATTGAGCATGTCTAGAAAAAAAAAAATCCTGTTGTCTTCAGCAGCCTACGTACAGAAGTTGCTGAACATATGGTCCTGGACAAATCATTTTTAAAATGCACTTGATTATAATTACCATTGAAGTTATAGGCCACATATTTAAGTCTGTACACATATAATCAGTACTAAAAAATAAATTAATCAAGAAATAGTCATTGGAACCACTAAGAAAATTGAAGCAGTCATCAAAAATCTACCAAAAAACAAAAGCCCAGGCCAGAAGGCTTCCCAGGGGAATTCTACCAAACATTTCAAGAAGAATTAATACCTATTCTTCTGAAACTGTTCCAAAAAATAGAAACGGAAGGAAAACTTCCAAACTCATTTTT
>NW_027868202.1:0-252 GCF_054177405.1 Leptonychotes weddellii | reverse complement strand
TCCCTGTATTGACCCTATTCTGAGGCTCCATAGGGTAGCAGGATGACCACAGCTGCTCCAGAGTAATAGAAAAGAGAATTTTCCCTTCATCAAAAAGTTCAGATGAGAGACTTTGGCCCCCCTTCTCACTGGCTCACATCTGTTCACGTCCCACTGCGGGATCTAGAAATGAGTACCAAAGAAAAAAAGAGGAACTATATGAGGTGGCCAAAACCTCAACCAGTGTTCACCCTACAGGTAGATTCAAGATCC
>NW_027868201.1:0-252 GCF_054177405.1 Leptonychotes weddellii | reverse complement strand
TGGGGAGGGTGGGAGGGTCCTGGGAGGAAGACTAAGGAGGGTGCCAGTTCCCGGAGCAGATTTCTCACAGTCCTGTGATTTCTAGAGTGTTGCTGGGGCCCTATGATCGGGCAGGTGAGTACATAGGGCCTGGAGCCCCTGCTGGGTTCAGGGCCTGCACGCCCGCCCCCTGGCCTCCCCAGCGCCTCCAAGCCCCCTTTGGCTCTTCTCTGCGGGGAAACTGTACTTTCCAGCTTTACCACTAAAGGCTTT
>NW_027868200.1:0-252 GCF_054177405.1 Leptonychotes weddellii | reverse complement strand
ATCTTTCTCAAAGCCTCACAGCTAAATACCCCTCATCACTCTTACTGGCTCCGGCTAGCTCTGGCAATAGCTAGAACAAGATGCTATGGTGATCACATCATTTGGGATGGAACAGAAGCTAGGGAGTCAAACACATTGCTGGTATGTCATCTTAGTGTCCGTAATTAGACGATAGAGGAGTGTCACTAAATACTGACAAATACATAACAAGAATCACAATACTCTCGGGGCACTTGGGTGGCTCAGTCGGTT
>NW_027868199.1:0-252 GCF_054177405.1 Leptonychotes weddellii | reverse complement strand
TCGGCAGGGAGTCTGCTTCTCCCTCTCCCACTCCCCGTTTGTGTTCCCTCTCTCGTTTGTGTTCCCTCTCTCGTTTGTGTTCCCTCTCTCGCTGTGTCTTTCTCTGTCAAATAAATAAATAAAATCTTTAAAAAAAAAAAAAAGGAGAGATCATTTTTGGTTTCCATTCAAGGTTAAGACAGGCAAGTTCCCAGGGGCACCTGGGTGGCTCAGACGGTTAAGCGTCTGCCTTCTGCTCAGTCATGGTCCCAG
>NW_027868198.1:0-252 GCF_054177405.1 Leptonychotes weddellii | reverse complement strand
CATAACCAACAAGGAAATTGAAGCAGTCATCAAAAATCTTCCAACAAACAAGAGCCCAGGGCCAGATGGCCTCCCAGGGGAATTCTACCAAACATTTAAAGAAGAATTAATACCTCTTCTTCTGAAGCTGTCTCAAAAAAATAGAAATGAAGGGAAACTTCCAAACTAACTCTATGAGGCCAGCATTACCTTGATCCCAAAACCAGACAAAGACCCCACTAAAAAAGAGAATTACAGACCAATATCCCTGAT
>NW_027868197.1:0-252 GCF_054177405.1 Leptonychotes weddellii | reverse complement strand
TTTCACCATGTCAAAGTTCACAATTTTCATCCACAGGCACAATAAAGAAGTGAAAAACTTCTGGCTGAGGGAAGATTTTTGAAACCAACCAATAAAGGTTTGCATTTGGCATATATAGACACTTCCTACCTACGAAATTATTTTTATTTTTTTTTAAGATTATTTATTTATTTATTTATTCATGAGAGACAGAGAGAGAGAGAGAGAGGCAGAGGGAGAAGCAGGCTTCCCGCGGAGCAGGGAGCCCGATGC
>NW_027868196.1:0-252 GCF_054177405.1 Leptonychotes weddellii | reverse complement strand
GCCTGATCCATACTACATTTCCTGTTTTGTCATGAGTCTGAAAAAAAGACAGAAAACATGCTGTTTTTATTCCCATTTTTAGTATTCTGCAATTTGCCACCTGATGTTGATTATAATAGTTATGAAGCCTCAATTCTTAAAATTGATATGGTTTGGTTTATATATAGTGTTTTTGTGTGTATATTTTGGATAGCATTTTTAGTGGTTGCTCTAGGTATTACATTAAATATACATAACATCACAGTCTACCAT
>NW_027868195.1:0-252 GCF_054177405.1 Leptonychotes weddellii | reverse complement strand
TCATGAACTCGTTCGTCAACGACATCTTCGAGCGCATCGCGGGCGAGGCGTCCCGCCTGGCGCATTACAACAAGCGCTCGACCATCACGTCGCGGGAGATCCAGACGGCCGTGCGCCTGCTGCTGCCCGGGGAGCTGGCCAAGCACGCCGTGTCCGAGGGCACCAAGGCCGTCACCAAGTACACCAGCTCCAAGTGAGCTTGCCAAGTAAGCCCCTTGTGATCCCAACCCCAAAGGCTCTTTTCAGAGCCAC
>NW_027868194.1:0-252 GCF_054177405.1 Leptonychotes weddellii | reverse complement strand
GATCCCAGGGTCCTGGGATCGAGCCCCGCATCGGGCTCCCTGCTCCGCAGGAAGCCTGCTTCTCCCTCTCCCACTCCCCCTGCTCGTGTTCCCTCTCTCGCTGTGTCTCTCTGTCAAATAAATAAATAAAATCTTTAAAAAAAAAAAAAGATGTAAAAAGCCAGAAAAATCCCTTAGCAGGAAGCATCACAGGGAGATCCATACATCCATACATGCAGGGCAAGGAGGGCCGAGTCCCACGATCTGTCTCCT
>NW_027868193.1:0-252 GCF_054177405.1 Leptonychotes weddellii | reverse complement strand
TCCACCTCCCAAAATGTGTTAAGCCTCTCTAGTGACGTGGTCCCTCCTCTCATCCTGGGGAAGCCACACTATTACTACACTCATTCACACTCATTGTACTGTGGTTTTGAGAAATAGATATATATGATTAGCCCCTCCCGTTCCCCCAGGTCTCTTGAAGGACAGGGTCTGAGTGTCACCATGGAAAGAGCTGAGGGTCGAAGTCGGGACAGACCTACTTCAAGTCCCAGCTCTTCCCCTTACAGGGTTTCG
>NW_027868192.1:0-1821 GCF_054177405.1 Leptonychotes weddellii | reverse complement strand
CAAAATACTAGCCAATAGGATCCAGTACATTAAAAGGATTATTCACCACGACCAAGTGGGATTTATTCCTGGGCTGCAAGTTTGGTTCAACATCCACAAATCAATCAATATGATACAATACATTAATAAAAGAAAGAACAAGAACCATATGATCCTCTCAATAGATGCAGAAAAAGCATTTGACAAAGTACAGCATCCTTTCTTGATCAAAACTCTTCATAGTGTAGGGATAGAGTGTATATACCTCAATATCATAAAATCCATCTATGAAAAACCCACAGTGAATATCATTCTCAATGGGGAAAAACTGAGAGCTTTTCCCCCAAGGTCAGGAACACGGCAGGGATGTCCACTATCACCACTGCTATTCAACATACTACTAGAAGTCCTAGCCACAGCAGTCAGACAACAAAAAGAAATAAAAGGCATTCGAATTGGCAAAGAAGAAGTGAAACTCTCACTTTTTGCAGATGATATGATATTTTATGTAGAAAACCCAAAAGACTCCACCCCAGAACTGCTAGAACTCATACAGGAATTCAGTAAAGTGGCAGGATATAAAATCAATGCACAGAAATCAGTGGCATTCTTATATACACCAACAACAAGATAGAAGAAAGAGAAATTAAGGAGTCGATCCCATTTACAATTGCACCCAAAACCATAAAATACCTAGGAATAAATCTAACCAAAGAGGCAAAGAATCTGTACTTAGAAAACTATAGAATACTCATGAAAGAAATTGAGGACGACACAAAGAAATGGAAAAACATTCCATGCTCATGGATTGGAAGAACAAATATTGTGAAAATGTTTATGCTACCTAGAGCAATCTACACATTTAACGCAATCCCTATCAAAATATCATCCACTTTTTTCAAAGAAATGGAACAAATAATCCTAAAATTTATATGGAACCAGAAAAGACCCCAAATAGCCAGAGGAATGTTGAAAAAGAAAAGCAAAGCTGGTGGCATCACAATTCCAGACTTCAAGCTTTATTACAAAGTTGTAATCATCAATACAGTATGGTACTGGCACAAAAACAGACATATAAAGGGGTACCTGGGTGGCTCAGTCGTTAAGTGTCTGCCTTCAGCTCAGGTCATGATCCCGGGGTTCTGGGATCAAGCCCCGCATCAGGCTCCCTGCTCAGTGGGGAGCCTGCTTCTCCCTCTCCCACTCCCCCGCTTGTGCTCCCTCTCTCGCTGTGTCTTTCTCTGTCAAATAAATAAATAAAATCTTAAAAAAAAAACAAAACAGACACATAGAACAATGGAACAGAATAGAGAGCCCAGAAATGGACTGTCAACTCTATGGTCAACTAATCTTTGACAAAGCAGGAAAGAATGTCCAATGGAAAAAAGACAGTCTCTTCTGTCTTTTGGGAAATGGTGTTGGGAAAATCGGAAAGCCACATGCAGAAGAATGAAACTGGACCATTTCTTTACACACAAAAATAGACTCAAAACAGATGAAAGACCTAAATGTGAGATAGGAATCCATCAAAATCCT
The DNA here is from genome assembly GCF_054177405.1 of Leptonychotes weddellii. Lineage (NCBI taxonomy): Eukaryota > Metazoa > Chordata > Mammalia > Carnivora > Phocidae > Leptonychotes > Leptonychotes weddellii. The sequence continues at coordinate 306 of NW_027868192.1, read as the reverse complement.
TGAGGAGAACACAGGCAGCAACCTCTTCAACCTCAGCCGCAGCAACTTTTTCCTAGAAACATCGCCAAAGGCAAGGGAAGCAAGGGCAAAAATGAACTATTGGGACTTCATCAAGATAAAAAGCTTTTGCACAGCAAAGGAAACAATCAACAAAACCAAAAGACAACCGACAGAATGGGAGAAGATAATTGCAAATGACATATTAGATAAAGGGCTAGTATCCAAATCTATAAAGAACTTATCAAACTCAACACCCAAAGAACAAATAATCCAATCAAGAAATGGGCAGAAGACATGAACAGACAT
>NW_027868191.1:0-252 GCF_054177405.1 Leptonychotes weddellii | reverse complement strand
TAGAGACAGTAGAGAAAGGTTTCAGACTTTTGAAATTAAAGTTGGAAACTTATGGGAGATTTTGCAACTTTGTTTCAATGAAAGTTATATCTGTAAGTGATTAATAAACACAAAATACATTCCCAAGACAAAGTGGTGGTCTCCTGACCCACTTTCTCTTATTCTCTCTCCCCAGAGTCAACCATACCTACATATTTAATGGTTTCTTTTGGTATTTACCTCTGTGTTTTTAAATAACATATTTGTATGTCT
>NW_027868190.1:0-252 GCF_054177405.1 Leptonychotes weddellii | reverse complement strand
ATGTTACATTTAACTTTTAGAGGAATTGCCAAACTGTTTTCCACGGGGACTGTGCTATTTTACATTCCCTCCTGATATGCATGGGGGTTCCAATTTCTCTACATCCTTACCAACTCTAGCTACTGCTCATCTTTTTTATTGTAACTATCCTAGTAGATGTGACGTGGTAACTACTTGTCATTTTGATTTGCATTCCCCCCAAAACTAATGGTGTTAAGCATCTTTTTATGTGCTTACTGGAGATTAGTACAT
>NW_027868189.1:0-252 GCF_054177405.1 Leptonychotes weddellii | reverse complement strand
TCCATGTGCATGTGTCTTAATAGTGTCGAATTACTTGGTTTTCCCTTCCTTTCTTTCATTGTTTCTAGAACTATCTAATCTTCCATTACTATCCTAGGACTTGATTTTTTAGACACAAAAAGGAGTACTTAAAAATATAAATACTCTTAAAATCATCATGATTTTAGAGACTGACATTGATTTATTTTAACTTTTTGAGATATTTTCACATGACCAACCTTAGGGAAAGAATTTTTTTTTTATTATGTTAAT
>NW_027868188.1:0-252 GCF_054177405.1 Leptonychotes weddellii | reverse complement strand
TGCGCTGGGCGGGGCGGGGACTGTGAAGGCGAGGGACGGAGACTGTGAAGGCAAGGGGCGGGGACTGAGCGAGCGAGGGGCTGGCCTTCTCAGGGAGAGGCGGGGACTGCGGGGGGAGGGCGGGACTATGAAGGCAAGGGGCGGGCCTGCGCAGGTGAGGTGGGTTGCACAGGTTGTAGGGCGGACTCAGGCTGGCCAGGTGAGCTACCTGTTTCTCAGGGCTTTGTGGGGACATTGGTCTCCTGAAGGAGG
>NW_027868187.1:0-252 GCF_054177405.1 Leptonychotes weddellii | reverse complement strand
TGATGGCTGCATAATATTCCATTGTATATATATACCACATCTTCTTTATCCATTCATCTGTCGATGGACATCTTGGCTCTTTCCACAGTTTGGCTATTGTGGACATTGCTGCTATAAACATCGGGGTGCACGTACCCCTTCGGATCCCTACTTTTGTATCTTTGGGGTAAATACCCAGTAGTGCAATTGCTGGATCGTAGGGTAGCTCTATTTTCAACTTTTTGAGGAACCTCCATACAGTTTTCCAGAGTG
>NW_027868186.1:0-252 GCF_054177405.1 Leptonychotes weddellii | reverse complement strand
TCTAAAGTTTCTTAATTTTTTTCAGATTTTTCAGATATTACTGTTGGCATATCGAATGAAAGTTCTTTGCCATTCATGCCAGATAGGCCACTTGAAATGAAAACACTACAGCTTTCTTTAACTATATTTTCTTCTTCTACTGAAGTACAAATTTTGGGGCTTGCAATTTGTAAGGACTCAAAATTTATAGGTAAAGTTACTTGATTTAATATTTGTTTATTATCTTTATCATAATAATAGGCAAAGGATTTA
>NW_027868185.1:0-252 GCF_054177405.1 Leptonychotes weddellii | reverse complement strand
GAGAAGCAGGCTTCCACTGAGCAGGGATCCCGATGTGGGGCTCAATCCCAGGACCCCGGGATCATGACCTGAGCTGAAGGCAGCCGCTTAACTGACTGAGTCACCCAGGTGCTCCAATTATCCAGTTCTTTAATTAAAACTCTGCAGTTTTTTCAGTAAAGTATAAACTGCTCTATGTAGAGCTATGAGACATCATATCAATGGCTGCTCTCTGAACCATTTTAGAACACATGCATTTAAAATGCTGTAGTC
>NW_027868184.1:0-252 GCF_054177405.1 Leptonychotes weddellii | reverse complement strand
CTCCACCAGCACATGCTTCCAATGTCAGATACGCCTTTTGCATGAGGTTCTTCTATGTAAAGAAGACCTATGAGGTCAGATAGTACAGATTTTCTATTTTTCACATCACTGAACTAACCAAACTGCAGATTCCCATTTCATTAACATGTTAGAGAAAAAACACCCTCTCTTTTCTGTTCATTGTATTTTCAGAAGGATTGCCTTTTCTTTTGTACTTCACGGAAATATGAAAACAGTGTTCCTGCACCAAGT
>NW_027868183.1:0-252 GCF_054177405.1 Leptonychotes weddellii | reverse complement strand
GGGATCATGACCTGAGCTGAAGGCAGACACTTAACGACTGAGCCACCCAGGCACCCCTCCCATGCACTAATTTCTACTCTTATGTTTGAATTTGCCAATAAAGAATGAACCCATGAGGGGCACCTGGGTGGCTCAGTCATTAAGCGTCTGCCTTCGGCTCAGGTCATGATCCCAGGGTCCTGGGATAGAGCCCCTCATTGGGCTCCTTCCTCTGCAGGAAGCCTTCTTCTCCCTCCCGCACTCCCCCTGCTT
>NW_027868182.1:0-1821 GCF_054177405.1 Leptonychotes weddellii | reverse complement strand
TTATAAGAACATATTATGAGCAACTCTATGCCAGCAATTTAGATAATCTGGAAGAAATGAATGCATTCCCAGAGATGTATCAACTACCAAAACTGAACCAGGAAGAAATAGAAACCTGAACAGACCTATAACCACTAAGGAAATTGAAGCAGTCATCAAATACCTCCCAACAAACAAGAGCCCATGGCCAGATGGCTTCCCAGGGGAATTCTACCAAACATTTAAAGAAGAATTAATACCTATTTTTTCTGAAACTGTTCCAAAAAATAGAAATGAAAGGAAAACTTCCAAAGTCATTTTATGAGGCCAGCATTACCTTGATCCCAAAACCAGACAAAGACCCCATCAAAAAGGAGAATTACAGTGCGCCTGAGTGGCTCAGTTGGTTAAGCAACTGCCTTCGGCTCAGGTCATGATCCTGGGGTCCCGGGATCGAGTCCCGCATCGGGCTCCCTGCTCGGCAGGGAGTTGCTTCGTCCTCTGACCCTATCCCCTATCATGCTCTCTATCTCATTCTCTCTCTCAAATAAATAATAAAAAAAAATAAAATCTTAAAAAAAAAAAAGGAGAATTACAGACCAATATCCTTGATGAACATGGATGCAAAAATTCTCACCAAAATACCAGCCAATAGGATCCAAAAGTACATTAAAAGGATTATTCACAATGACCAAGTGGGATTTATTCCTGGGCTGCAAGGTTGGTTCAACATCTGCAAATCAATAAATGTGATACAATACATTAATAAAAGAAAGAACAAGAACCATGTGATCCTCCAATAGATGCAGAAAATGCATTTGACAAAGTACAGCATCCTTTCTTGATCAAAATCCTCAGAGTATAAGGATAGAGGGTGCATACCTCAATATCATAAAAGCCATCTGTGAAAAATCCACAGTGAATATCATTCTCAATGGGAAAAAACTGAGAGCTTTCCCCCTAAGGTCAAGAACATGGCAGGGATGTCCACTATCACCACTGTTATTCAACAGAGTATTAGAAGTCCTAGCCACAGCAATCAGACAACAAAAAGAAATAAAAGGCATCTGAATAGGCAAAGAAGTCAAACTCTCACTCTTTGCAGATGATAAGATACTTTATGTGGAAAACCCAAAAGACTCCACCCCAAAACTGCTAGAACTCATACAGGAATTCAGTAAAGTGGCAGGATATAAAATCAATGCACAGAAATCAGTGGCATTCCTATACACCATCAACAAGACAGAAGAAAGAGAAATTAAGGAGTTGATTCAATTTACAACTGCACCCAAAACCATAAGATACCTAGGAATAAATCCAACCAAAAAAGAATCTGTACTCAGACAAGTATAAAATGCTCATGAAAGAAATTGAGGAAGACACAAAGAAATGGAAAAACCTTCCATGCTCATGGATTGGAAGAACAAATATTGTGAGGATGTCAATGCTACCTAGAGCTATCTACACATTTAATGCAATCCCTATCAAAATACCATCCACTTTTTTCAAAGAAATGGAACAAATAATCCTAAATTTTGTATGAAACCAGAAAAGACCCCGAATAGCCGAAGGAATGTTGAAAAAGCAAAGCAAAGCTGGTGGCATCACAATTCCAGACTTCCAGCTCTATTACAAAGCTGTCATCATCAAGACAGTATGGTACTGGCCAAAAATAGACACATAGATCAATGGAACAGAATAGAGAGCCCAGAAATGGACCCTCAACTCTATGGTCAACTCATCTTTGACAAAGTAGGAAAGAATGTCCAATGGAAAAAAGACAGTCTCTTCAACAAATGGTGTTGGGAAAATTGGACAGCCACATGCAGAAGGATGAAACTG
>NW_027868181.1:0-252 GCF_054177405.1 Leptonychotes weddellii | reverse complement strand
GGATCTCAAAGGTGGAAGCCTCTCCCAGAGCTATAAGGGGTTGGTACCCCACACTGAGCACCCAAGCCCTTGGGGCCTGCACTGGAGAGATGAGTCCACAAAAATGTTTGGCTTTGGAAACCAGTGGTGCTTATGTCCAGAGGACCTGGAGGGGGAGGGGGTGGAAATTTGAGGTATTCCTTTTACAGGGCTCACACACAGACTCACCCTGGGACCCAGGTGCAAAGGTATCCATTTAGAACTGAGGGTTGC
>NW_027868180.1:0-252 GCF_054177405.1 Leptonychotes weddellii | reverse complement strand
TAATAAAAAGTTAAAAAGAGCATGAGGTCTATAACAAAATAAATTAATAAGAAATACTGCATGATGGCAATGCACATTTTCAAAGGACCCAGTCAAATAAGTGCCCTTTTAAAATGTCACAATGCTTGGAGCACCTGGGTGGCTCAGTCAGTTAAGTGTCTGCTTTCGGCTCAGGTCATGATCTCAGGGTCCTGGGATCGGGTCCCTCATCGGGCTCCCTGCTCAGCCTGGAGTCTGCTTCTCCCTCTCCCT
>NW_027868179.1:0-252 GCF_054177405.1 Leptonychotes weddellii | reverse complement strand
GATCTTGGACAAGAAACTGACGCTCAGAGCCGCAGTTTCCAAATTGATACAATGAAAGAACCTTACAGAGTTATTATGAGATTTCAACTGCTGAAGGCACACACACACACACAGCACTCAGCATAAGTCTTGGCACTGAGATCATCCTCCACCAACGTTACCTTCCTATCCTCTTTCTTCCCCACCTCCAGCACACTTCATCTCCATCAAACCCCTAGCATTGAACTTAGCAGTTGTCACTCCTGGAACGTG
>NW_027868178.1:0-252 GCF_054177405.1 Leptonychotes weddellii | reverse complement strand
ATATAGAACATTTCCATCACTTCAGAAATTTCCCTTTTCAAGCTCCTTCCCAGTCAATGTCTACTACCTCCCACCCTTGCAGAAGAAACCACTACTTTATTTTTCCTGTTATATTAATTTTGCCTGCTCCAGATCACCTATAAATAGAATCATAAAAATATGAACTGTTTGTCTTATTTACTCAAAAACTTTTTTTTTTGTATTTAGATGTTATTGGGTGTGTTAGTCTGATCAAGAATTGTGTCCACTTTT
>NW_027868177.1:0-252 GCF_054177405.1 Leptonychotes weddellii | reverse complement strand
GGGACTCGATCCCGGGACTCCAGGATCATGACCTGAGCCGAAGGCAGTCGCTCAACCAACTGAGCCACCCAGGCGCCCCCCGTTCGTGGTTTCTTAGGAGCTGTTGGGTACACATTCTTCCAGACAGTCCTGCTTCCATTGGAGAACTTGAACTGTGAACGTGATGTGCGTAAGCCAGATGAGCCCCTCGAGCTACCCCCACTGCAAAGAGATGCTCCGCAGGCAGCTCTCGGGGTCCGTGCACCTGCCTCT
>NW_027868176.1:0-252 GCF_054177405.1 Leptonychotes weddellii | reverse complement strand
TGAAAAACAGTCCATTGTACGAATATGCCCCATTTTGCGTATCCACCTATCAACTGAGGGACGCGTGGCTTGTTTCACGTTGGGGCTCCTGCGCGTAGTGCTGTTGTGAACGTTCACATCCAGGTTTTGTGTGGATGCCTGTTTCTGGTCTGGCTCTTGCACCGTCCTTGTGGTTAGATACCAGGGGTCTTTGAAGTTCACCATCTTCAGAGTTGTCCCTGCAGGAGCCCAGTCCCGGGGTGAGGAGAGGAG
>NW_027868175.1:0-252 GCF_054177405.1 Leptonychotes weddellii | reverse complement strand
TATTAGCAAGATGTGAATGATACAGCGTCTCTCTGGCCTCTCAATCATTTGATGTTATCAGTATCTTTTTATTAGCCATTCTAATGGATAGGTAGTGCTATTTTATTGTGGTCTTAATTTTGTATGTCCATGACTAATGATATTGAACATACTGACTGCTTACTTCCTGTGTTCATTTCTGTATTTTCTTTTTTTTTTTATTTTTTTTTATTCTTATGTTAATCCCCATACATTACATCATTAGTTCTAGAT
>NW_027868174.1:0-252 GCF_054177405.1 Leptonychotes weddellii | reverse complement strand
TCTCTGGTGAGAACGGAGGAGGGAACGAGAAGTGAAAGTTTTCCCACAGTGACTGCATTTATAAGGCCTTTCTCCAGTGTGAACTCTCTGGTGATCACGGAGGTAAGAACTACAAGTAAAAGATTTCCCACAATCACTACAATCATAAGGACTTACTGCAAGGTGACTTTGACGATGATACCGGAGGGCGCGGCTATAACTAAAAGATTTCCCACATTCACTGCACAGATAAGGCTTTTCTCCTGTGTGAAT
>NW_027868173.1:0-252 GCF_054177405.1 Leptonychotes weddellii | reverse complement strand
TGGGTCTGATCCCCACTAGAGATTACTTAAAAACAAACAAAAACCTGGGGTTGGAACTGCAGGTGATGTAAAATCAGGGAAGATAAAATGAGCAAAAACAAAACTGAGGGAGAGGTAGGGCACGGATGCCCACGAATACACCACAAATAGGAAGAAGATAAAGGGAGTTCATTCAAATTGTTAGCGACCTTTTGGCTTCCAACATGTATGGCGATTACAGGTCTAATAACAATAGGTTTAATTTTAACTTAT
>NW_027868172.1:0-252 GCF_054177405.1 Leptonychotes weddellii | reverse complement strand
TTTTGAGGAAGAAAATGAAGAAATTGGAGGAGGTGCAGAAGGCTGACAGGGTAAAAGGAAGAGACTTTTTTCTAAAGAATTGCGATGTATGATGTATGGGTTTGGGGATGACCAGAATCCTTATACTGAGTCAGTAGATATTCTTGAAGACCTTGTCATAGAGTTCATCACTGAAATGACTCACAAGGCAATGTCAATTCAAGACAAGGTCGGGTACAAGCTGAAGATATCGTCTTCTTGATTCGAAAGGAC
>NW_027868171.1:0-1821 GCF_054177405.1 Leptonychotes weddellii | reverse complement strand
CCACTTAGCCACCGGAGTGATGTCCCTCAGCGGAGCAGACTTCTAAAATTTCCGATTTTGTGCTCCGCGGTTTTATCACTTGCCAGAAGCGGCCGACGGAGGCCCCTCCCCCACTGTCTATCCTCCCGAATATCGCCTCGGATTCACTTCTCCACACGTCCTACCTTCCAGAAAGTGGTCGTTTTTCTGTTCAGAGAGTTGCTGCTCTTCTTTTCTTCGATCTCCTGTTGAGTTTGTAGGTGTTCAGAATGGTTTGATCCCTATCCACCTGAATTCCTGAGAGGAGACGAAATCCTGGTCTCCCACTCCGCCATCTTGCTCTGCCTTCTTCAAAAATGTTTTTTAAACATCTTAATCTACTGTCTTTCAATCTAAAGATTCATATGACTATAACTGATTTTTGTAAATGGCTTGAGATAATGTATTCAAATCCATTTTTATTCATCTTTCTAATCAGTTTTTCCAGCACTGTGTCTTATGTGATTCATGCATGGATATATATTTTCCTTTTTTTCTTTCTCTTCCTAATTTCATTTTGGAAATTATCTATGTCATCTATATTCTTTAAAACTATAAATGACATTCTAATATGCAATGGTATGGTTATGTCACATAGTTACCAATATCCTATTTTTAAGAAACCATGTGGTTTTACATTCTTTTTCATACTTAATAAATTGAGTGTTTGGAGAGTATAATTTTTCATAGGTGTATTTCTTTTGGGTAAATAATTAAAAGATCATACTATCAAAATCTTTGACATTTTTATTTGTAATGCTAAAATGCCCAAAAGAAATACTCAACTAACAGTGTATGAAAATTGCCTACTTCCTGGGTCTTATCTTTTTATTTTTTTAACTCCAGCAATCTGATTGTCAACATACAATATTAAACCTGGATTTATTACTATTTAGCTCAATATATTTTCAAATCCTTAGAGATCTCATTCTATTTGGAGTATAATTCATGATGTTGTAGAAAATTAATACCAAATAGAGAAACAAATACATATAAATACACTATCTCTAAGTATACACTTGACCCACTCTATTTGCAGAAACACATATAATTAAAATAATTTCATTTATGTGATGATACTTATCACATAATGTCTATGTCCAACACAGCATATTGGACCATCCTACTGTCTGGGCTGTTTCTGGCTGCCAATTTCCATTGTTCATGTTCTCCTGTCCTTAGATTCAGGCTGTCAGGATCTATGAAACCACTGTGATTCAAATGATTACCTCATGAGCTCCTGCTGTTAGTGTTTTATGCAAGAAATCTTAATCAGTTTGCTCAGTCTCAGTTTATACCCCAAACCCCAAATTTAACATAATCATTCTGCATCATTCCATGTCTACTGATTAGATAGAAGTGTTGACATACAATTTCTTTATAATTATAAGACATGCTACTGAGTAAAAAGCATATATTTTTGGCATTCTGTATGTGATAACTGCCCTAAGTCGCTTTTATAATTTAGTCTGCTACATCACCAAAATTTCTATTTTGTTAGAGTACACTTGGTACAGATCCACAATCATTGATCTGCATTTAAAAATACAAAAGAAATATTTGAAAACAAAGAAACTTATTTTAATCTGTTTCCAAAATTCTTTGATAACAAAAGTAATATGAAAAGATATGACTTATATTCTTTGTTTTGCAACTGAGTAGTAATATTCATATTTTGCTACAGAACTAACAATGTATTTAATTGTAACGTATTATCTCATATTCCACTGGTGTTGCAAATATATGCATATGCACAGTACTACCTTTTAAAAAAATGAAAATTCAGAATTCTTTTTTTTTTTT
>NW_027868170.1:0-252 GCF_054177405.1 Leptonychotes weddellii | reverse complement strand
CTATTTCATAGAATTTTTCAATTTGCAAATGATATCAGTTATTTTTTGTCTGATTTTTTTAACTAACAGCATCTATTTATTACTTTTTGTCAAAGAATGTGATATTGATTATTTCTGCTTCTCACACGTGTTAAATTTATTTTGTGACCCAAATGAATCTTTAAGCACGCCTAGACCCTGTATTAGAATGTGTGTTGTCATTTTTAAAAATGTAGATTTTCATCTATATTGTATTAATTCTTCTCTAGCCAT
>NW_027868169.1:0-252 GCF_054177405.1 Leptonychotes weddellii | reverse complement strand
GATCATGACCTGAACCGAAGGCAGTCGCTTAACCAACTGAGCCACCCAGGCGCCCCCATTAATTCTTCTTTAAATGTTTGGTAGAGTTCCCCTGGGAAGCCATCTGGCCCTGGGCTCTTGTTTGTTGGGAGATTTTTTGGTTACTGCTTCAATTTCCTTAGTGGTAATGGGTCTGTTCAGGTTTTCTACTTCTTCCTGTTTCAGTTTTTGTAGTTTGTATGTTTCTAGGAATGCATCCATTTCTTCCAGATT
>NW_027868168.1:0-252 GCF_054177405.1 Leptonychotes weddellii | reverse complement strand
AACCCCCACCACTCCAGCAAACCTTAGTTTGTTTCCTGAGATTAAGAATTCCGCATATCAGTGAGATCATATGATACGTGTCTTTCTCTGATTGACTTATTTCGCTCAGCATAATACCCTCTAGTTCCATCCACGTCATTGCAAATGGCAAGATTTCATGGTTTTTTGATGGCTGCATAATATTCCATGGTATATATATATATATACCACATCTTCTTTATCCATTCATTCATCTGTTGGTTATTTTATTTT
>NW_027868167.1:0-252 GCF_054177405.1 Leptonychotes weddellii | reverse complement strand
CTAATAAAGGAATCATGTTAATTAAATTTGTGTATTAAGGATGAGTGGCGCTTTTTTTTTTTAAGATTTTATTTATTTATTTGACACAGAGAGAGACAGCGAGAGAGGGAACACAAGCAGGGGGAGTGGGAGAGGGAGAAGCAGGCTTCCCACTGAGCAGGGAGCCCGATGCGGGGCTCCATCCCAGGACCCTGGGATCATGACCTGAGCCGAAGGCAGACGCTTAACGACTGAGCCACCCAGGCACCCTGT
>NW_027868166.1:0-252 GCF_054177405.1 Leptonychotes weddellii | reverse complement strand
TAACACGTGAAGCCTAAAATATTTCCATGCATTCCTTTTTTTTAATGAAAGATTTTATTTATTTGAGAGAGAGAGAAAGAGAGAGAGAGAAGGAATGAGCAGTGAGGAGGGGCAGAGGCAGAGGGAGAAGCAAACTCCCGGCTGAGCAGGGGGCCTGTTGTGGGGCTCGATCCCAGGACCCTGGGACCATGACCTGAGCTGAAGGCAGACGCTTAGCCGACTGAGCCACCCAGGTGCCCCTTTCCATGCATT
>NW_027868165.1:0-252 GCF_054177405.1 Leptonychotes weddellii | reverse complement strand
CCACCTCTCAATATCCAAATACTCGGTGGTTTTGTATAAAAACAATGTACCCTCCTTCCAAGTGGCTAAGGATAAAAAGGCTGCACTGGATCATGGTAGATGGGATTTATTCCCCAAGCCGTTTGGAGCTGTGAGAAACTGAGGGATTTGACAGGGAGTGATACTTTGTGATGTAACTGGAGATAATCAAAAGATTTTTTACACATTATTTACACACTGTCTCTATCATTTCAATGGCACTCAAAAAAGCCT
>NW_027868164.1:0-252 GCF_054177405.1 Leptonychotes weddellii | reverse complement strand
ATTATGAGTTCAGTGAAGAAGCTATTAAGTGACATGTTCCAAGAATGTGTGAACCATTGAATAAGTAGTAGTACAAAGTAGAGCAGGTAATTTTTTTATCTTACATATTAAAAGGTCATTAGCTAATTTTGTTGCTGGTACATAGTAGACAATGTATGTTTTTAATGACTCACTACAATTTTCTTTTTTTAAATTTTATCTTATTATGTTATGTTAATCACCATACATTACATCATTAGTTTTAGATGTAGT
>NW_027868163.1:0-252 GCF_054177405.1 Leptonychotes weddellii | reverse complement strand
GTCAGAAGGAAGCATGGTTAACGCCACGGCCTGATGCAGAATATTTATTTCCGTTATTTTTCTAGTCTGGATAGTGCCAGAGGGGATGGCAACAATAAAAACAAGCACGTATTTTTTTTTCTTTGTTTGGAAGCATGATTTAGTTGATGAAATTAGATGTCTCTTCTGATTTGTTTTTTCTTTGTCCTCAGAGTGGGCCATAAAATCCCATCTAAATATAACCAAGGAAAATCTACTTGCAGTGTCTTGATG
>NW_027868162.1:0-252 GCF_054177405.1 Leptonychotes weddellii | reverse complement strand
TCTCATGTGTGGATATATATTTTTTTAAAGATTTATTTATTTGGGGGGGAGGGAAAGGGGGGGAGGGACAGAAGGAGAGGGAGTCTCCGGCAGACTCCCCACTGAGCACAGAGCCTGACAACGTGGGGCTCGATCTCCCAACTCTGAGACCATGACCTGAGCCGAAATCAAGAGTCAGGCGCTTAACTGACTGAGCCACCCAGGCACCGCTCACGTGTGGATATTTTTAAAACACATGGGAATGTGGGCATG
>NW_027868161.1:0-252 GCF_054177405.1 Leptonychotes weddellii | reverse complement strand
TTTTTTTTAACTTTGAATTATGGACATTTCAAACACATACAAAAGTAGAATACGAAATTAATCCTCATGTCTTCACCAGTTATTAGTGCGTGGCCAGCCTTACCTCATCTGTCATGCCTGCCATAACACACCCCTCACACCTGTTCACACACTGAATTATTGTGAAATAAATCAAAATCTTGGGGTGCCTGAATGGCTCGGATCATGATCCTGGGGTCCTGGGATTGAGCCCTGCTTTGCATCGGGCTCCCT
>NW_027868160.1:0-1821 GCF_054177405.1 Leptonychotes weddellii | reverse complement strand
AATATATGTTAAGAAAAAAAAAAGAAGAAGAAGGTAGCGGGAGGGGAAGAATGAAGCGGGGGAAATCGGAGGGGTAGACGAACCATGAGAGACGATGGACTCTGAAAAACAAACAGGGTTCTAGAGGGGAGGGGGTGGGAGGATGGGTTAGCCTGGTGGTGGGTATTGAGGAGGGCACGTTCTGCATGGAGCACTGGGTGTTATGCACAAACAATGAATCATGGAACACTTCATCTAAAATTAATGATGTAATGTATGGGGATTAACATAAGAATAAAAAAAAAAAAGAGTGAGGGCTATAAAGCCTAATGGCCCAGGTTCGAATCCTGGCTTAGTCATTTACTGGCTATCTATCTATGGAAAAGTTACAGGACCTCTCTCTCATGTGCATCTGAAGATGAGGATAATGATAACCACAGAATGGGGTGCCTGTGAAGATTGAATGAGTTAATGTCTGTAAAACTCTTGCAGGGCACCTGGCAAAAAGTAAGTATTCCAGAAATGCCAGCCATTATTTTTATGAAGACGTACCAATAGATGCCATTCCGACCCCTCCCCGTGCCTGGTGTTGCTCTAGGTCCTGTGTGGGATATATGAGCTGCGTAAGACATGACATCCGGCCTCGAGGAGCTCATTGAGGAGACCAGATGTGCATTCTCCAAACACCCATGCTCAAGCCTGCATGATGGGCAGGAGTGACACTAATGTAACCAAAGACCCAGGGGAAGTGCAGACAGCAGAAACCACAGGGACTGGAGGGGCAGCAGAAGGAGGCTGGAGGGACTGAGCGGGGCTTGGGGAGGAAACATGGTGCCTACAGGTGCCTGGATGGGCCGGTGTGCCAGTTTTCACACACCCAGTGTCTGGTCACCATGCGTCACCCCGGAGGTGCCTAAAAGTTGGGCCAGTGATGGCATAATGGACAACGGCTGCCTAGAAGTCCAGATACCTGCTGTCTTTTTCTGGACTTCATCTTCTGAAGAGCAGACTTTGGGCAATTCACTGGCCTATCTGAACTTCTTTCTTTAAACATAAGATGGGAATAATAGCATCTATCCTTCCAGCCTCACAGGACCATAGCCAGAGTAAAATAAACCAGGAAGGAAGGGCCAGGCAGGTTGCTATGATCTTTGTATGAGTCCTTGGAGCCACTGGAGAGGGACTCAAAGCTGTGACCCTCTAACGGAGGAGCTAGGGAACTTTTATCCCTGCTTTGGGGAGGGGGCGGTCATATAACCACACAGGCTTAGAGACTTCCTTTATTTTTCAGTTTTAATTTCCCCAAAGCCTTGACATTAACCATGGGGTAAATAGCTGACATTTGTATTTTTCCTGCTCCACAGCTATCTGCCCCTGGATGTCCCAGCAGGTTAGCACAGAAGCCCCAAGCTGGAAGCTCCTTAGGGGAAGACGATATTGTAATCCATTCCAGGCCTATTTGTTGAGTGGTGACCTTTCTTCTCTGCCCCACCAGATGCTGGCCTAGGGGGTCCCATCTGCTCAACCGTCCCCACACCATGCATCCCTACTCTCCACCTCCAGCCCCTCTTCCTCCATTCATCCCCCAACCTAGAAATCAAACTTAATCGCCTTCCATCCGGCTTCTGCATTGCAATAAATAGTTGTGGTAGGCTTCTAAGGAGGAGAAAAAAAATCCAGCATTTAAAATATTGAGCCACTCAGAAATAATTATTCATGAGGTTTTTGTGCATGCATTAGACTTTTCCCTCCAGGTTGAGGGCCGCCTGCTGGAATGAACTTAGCCACAACTTGGCCTTTCTTTCCATGTTTTCCTTTTCCTTTCTTTTTTTTTTTTCTCCC
>NW_027868159.1:0-252 GCF_054177405.1 Leptonychotes weddellii | reverse complement strand
GGGTGTATACCCAGAAGTGGAATTGCTGGGTCATATGGCAATTCTATTTTTATTTTTTAACTTTTCAAGGAGCATCCATACTGTTTTTTACAGTGGCTGCACTGTAAATTTTATATTCCTACCAATAGTGCACAGGGTTTTACTTTCTTCATATCCTTATCAATACTTATTTTCTGTTTTCATGATAGTAGCCATCCGAATGGATATGAAGTGGCATCTCATTGTAGTTTTGGTTTACATTTCTCTTATGGT
>NW_027868158.1:0-252 GCF_054177405.1 Leptonychotes weddellii | reverse complement strand
GCCCGTTGCGGGCCTCGATCCCAGGATCCTAGGATCATGACCTGAGCTGAAGGCAGAAGCTTAACCTACTGAGCCACCCAGGTACCCCCCAATTTTTTTTTTAAGATTTTATTTATTTATTTGAGGGGTGCCTGGGTGGCTCAGTCGTTGGGCGTCTGCCTTGGGCTCGGGTCATGATCTCAGGGTCCTGGGATCGAGCTCCGCATCAGGCTCCCTGCTCTGCGGGAAGCCTGCTCTCCCCCTCTCCCTGCT
>NW_027868157.1:0-252 GCF_054177405.1 Leptonychotes weddellii | reverse complement strand
TCAACCCTGTTGCACACACAAAAATAGAGGACCCGCCCACCTCTACCCCGCGCCCCTCCCCCCATATGCCAGCTGGCCTTTCCAACTAAAGACAATGACCCCGGCAGAGGACAAGTCCTGGCCTCTGGATCCTAAGTTGCCTCGTGTGGGACGGGGTCATGGCAGAGCAGGACAAGGTCGCCCTTCCACCCAAGTGCACACATCAGCCTTCTTGGGCTCATGCACACCAGCTCCCCACCTCCTGGCTTGTCT
>NW_027868156.1:0-252 GCF_054177405.1 Leptonychotes weddellii | reverse complement strand
TCGGGGGTGGTCCAAGAAACTCTGACCCAGTTACAGGAACGAGTACATCGCCGGTGGGAAACACTCCAGCGGACAACTTGGTGGGATACCCTCTCACAATGGTTCCCTTGGTTCACCCCTCTTATCGGCCCCCTCTTACTGCTTCTCCTCATAGTAGCATTTGGTCCTTGTATTCTTAATGCCCTTACTAGGTTTATCACTACTCAAATTGCTAAAATCAGACTCCAGTTACTCCTTACTCACTATCATCCC
>NW_027868155.1:0-252 GCF_054177405.1 Leptonychotes weddellii | reverse complement strand
TCCCAGGAAAGGGGTGTTGAAAACCATGAGCAAGACATAATGGCGTGTGCTAGAAAGTGCAAGGAGACTGGTGTTGCTATGATGTAAGGTTCCAGGTGGGACACCAAGTAGTGAGGTGCTAAGCTGACCATGAGGTCAGATCATGAGGGGCTTTTGACTTTACCCTCCTGACTTCTTTTAGCACAGATCCCACTCTTCTCCCCAGTTTGGTAGGCCCGGGAGTGGAGCTCAAGCACTAGTCACCTCCCCCCC
>NW_027868154.1:0-252 GCF_054177405.1 Leptonychotes weddellii | reverse complement strand
TGCTCCTGAATTCCTTTTTTAAAGAGTTCTTACTTCAGAAAATTTGTAATTATATTGTTTCTCTGCCCCTTTTGAAATGTACACTCATCTTTTCCCAGCCTCCTGCCAGATTTACAACCCAGGAATGTCTTTAACAAGAATCTGGGAGCCATCCCCTTGAAATGTAATCATAGATGGAGATAGTGTCTCTGTCTCCAAGCGTTGTGGGAAAGTAGGAGCCTAACTTTGATGAGTATCAATTAGCAAACATAG
>NW_027868153.1:0-252 GCF_054177405.1 Leptonychotes weddellii | reverse complement strand
TGGGTGACCAGGTGCATTGTCAGTGAGCAGTCATATTTTGAAAGGAAACTTCTTGAGCAGTAGGTCTCAACAGTGGGCTTAAAATATTCGGTAAACCATGTTGTAAGCAGATGTGCTGTCATCCAGGTTTTGTTGTTCCCTTTATAGAGCTCAGGCAGAATAGATTTAGCATCATTCTTAAGTTTCCTGGGATTTTCAGAATGGTCAGTGAGCACTGGCTTCAATTTAAAGTCATCAGCTGCATTAGCCCCT
>NW_027868152.1:0-252 GCF_054177405.1 Leptonychotes weddellii | reverse complement strand
TCCTGTTGTCCAGGGACAGCTGCAGCCTGGTGCTGGCCAGGAGGCTCTCATTTTTTACTGACCACAGGTAGCTTGTGCTCTGAGTCTGAGGTCCACACGTTAATACAACAGAATCCACATTCTCCACGGGATCGGAGTTGTTGCTCGTGATGTTGGGTTTGGGTAACTCCGCTGTGCAGACAACAGAAAGAACATTGCCTTGGGTGGTTGGTACATGAAATTTCTCCAAGGCATCTATTTACTTAAAAAGTT
>NW_027868151.1:0-252 GCF_054177405.1 Leptonychotes weddellii | reverse complement strand
GTTTTCTGGAGAGCAAGTGCAAAGGCCCTGGGGGCAGGAAAGAGCTTAATGAGGAACAGAAAGTATGACTAGAGCTTGGGAGTTGGAGGGAGAGTAGAATGAGATAAGGGCTTAGGAGGGAGACGGGCCAATTGATGCAGGGCCCTGTGGACCAAAGGACCGTGTTTGTATTGAATTTGAAATCTGAAAGAAGCCATTCAGTCCTTATGCTCAGAATCATTCTGCGGGATCAGGTTCTGGACTACTTCAGCT
>NW_027868150.1:0-252 GCF_054177405.1 Leptonychotes weddellii | reverse complement strand
GACGCCGGGACGGGCATGAGCAGTGCGGGCCGGCCTCCAGCCCGGTGGGAACGCCGACCACAGCAGAGGACATGCTGCAATGACGCCCGCCCGCACGGCCTCGGGGCACGTGGTGACGGCATGCACAGCATGCTCAAGCCCGCGCGCTGCTGTGCGAACCCAGTGGGACAGCAACTTTGGAAACTAGTTTGGAAGTTTCAGAGCGAGTTAAATGTCTCTCCAAGCCCCCAAGAGAGTGAGAATGCACAAAGG
>NW_027868149.1:0-1822 GCF_054177405.1 Leptonychotes weddellii | reverse complement strand
GAACCCTCAGTTTGTTTCTCAGAGTCCATAGTCTCTCATGGTTCATCTCCCCCTCCGATTTCCCCCCCTTCATTTCTCCCTTCCTACTATCTTCTTTTTTTTTAACCTATAATGTATTATTTGTTTCAAACAAATTTGTGAAGATGTCAATGCTACCTAGAACAATCTACACATTTAATGCAATCCCTATCAAAATACCATCAACTTTTGTCAAAGAAATGGAACAAATAATCCTAAAATTTGTATGGAAACTGAGAGTTGTTTCTGTCTTTTCTTTCTGTCTAGTCACCTGAGTGACTAACAGTCTATGCCTTTCTGAGGTTTGTCATTGCCCCCGCCCACCTTCTTTATCTCCTGGCCTGTGGGGTCCCTAGTAAATGGGATAGTGTGAGTGGCCATGATGCTAGGGGTAAATTGTATCTGAATTTCCTTACAGAGGAGTAGGTGTTTCCCAAATTCTCTCACCTGTAACACCAGATGTTACAGTCTTGGTGCTCCTGCCAAGTGTCTGTGTTTCCTTTGTCAGCCTCCCCACCTGCTGCAGGTAGGCCAGCTCTGAAGCCCCATTGCTGGACCTCTGATCTTTCTTCTCCCTCATTTATGCAGGAAAAAGCCCACATATCTTCTCAGACATCCTCCCCTTTGCTAGGTGTCTTCTAAATCCCCAGCTGCTGCTTTTTAAAATAGTGAAATAATTACAGAAGTAATGAGCAATTCTCCAATCAAAACAGAGGAAGTTGAAGTTGAGGAAGATTTTCACCAAAGAAAATCTGCATAGTCTAGAACGTGAGCCTTTTTGGGGGGGGGATCTTCCAGGCAGAATAAGGACACATATTTGCATATGTTTATTTAAAAGCTCAAATACTCATCTATCAACAATTTCTGTATTTTGCTCTTTTACTAAATTTAATATTTACTACATTGCTATGTTTATATAACCACTATGGGGGCACCTGTCTGGCTCAGTGGGTGTAGCACATGGCTCTTAATCTCAGGATTGTGAGTTCAAACCCCATGTAGGGTGTGGAGCCTGCTTAAAAAGAAAAAAGAAAAAAAAGTATATAACCGGGTATAGTAAAAAAAAAAAAAAAATTGCACCTTTCCAATCAATTCTGATTTTTCTCAGTCATTTGAAATATAAATAACTTTCATTGACCATTTCCCTCCTAAAGAGGCTTGTTTATTTAAACATTAAGTATCCAAGTCCATCAGTTGTAAATGAGAGCATATTTTCACTTCCAATGAATACATGGTGATTTTTAACATTTCAGTATCATTACTTTGGTGGTATCTAAAATTAAATTTGTTCTGTTTTAGTATTTTATATTCTTTAGGTTATTATATACCAGATTTTCACTTTTATTATATGAAATAGTGTACACAAATACTTGATATAATTTATAAACATTTTTCTCTGCACAAAGCTGATCTGATTTTGGAATGTTTAGAGAATTCAAAATATGTATTAGATCAATTAATAGGCATGATTGTAAAATTTGTAATTATAAAGGGAATTTTTAAAATATTTATATTTTTAAAGAGGGTTTTTTTTTTTTTAATTTAAGGAAGGCTATTGGAGAGAAAATGTTGGGGTCTCTCTAGAGCCAACAATAGTATTATGAAAAGTGTTTAACATGTATTTATTTGAGTTAAATACTTTTATGTTCCAAACTTGTTTTTTTTTTTATTCTTATGTTAATCCCCATATATTACATCATTAGTTTTAGATGAAGTGTTCCATGATTCATTGTTTGTGCATAATACCCAGTGCTCCATGCAGAATGTGCCCTCCTCAATACCCACCACCAGGCTAACCCATCCT
>NW_027868148.1:0-252 GCF_054177405.1 Leptonychotes weddellii | reverse complement strand
TAGCATATTATGATGAATAACTATTTTCCCAAATGTCAAAATATTAAGAGAGGCATTGTTTTATAGTTTTGCAAATCTCTTGTCTGTTTAATAAATGACAGCAAGATTCTCATAACTGCTTTTGTATTCACTTTGTTGTGATACTTTCTTTGGTTGAGGTATATGAAGAAAATCTGGTTTCATACAGACATCCCTCCTTAGAAAAGGAAAGAGTATTTTAATATTTGTGAATATTTTTCTTTAATACCATAC
>NW_027868147.1:0-252 GCF_054177405.1 Leptonychotes weddellii | reverse complement strand
CCCTGGGCAGGAGACTGGAGTGCTCTGGGTGACAGAGCTCCTTTCCCATGGAGCCAGGGCCTGGAGGGGCCCGAGTGTGGACACAGAGCAGTTTGTCACGTTTTCTTGGGCCTGTGGACCGATCCTGAGGAAGGGCACCCACTGGATGACCCAGGCCAGACCCCCACGTGGCTGAGAACTCACTGGGGAGACGGGGGGGCCAGGGGGCCCACGGGGCTGCCCCGCAGCAGCCAGGCACGTGCTGCTCCCTGT
>NW_027868146.1:0-252 GCF_054177405.1 Leptonychotes weddellii | reverse complement strand
TTTTTTTTTTTTTTTAAGATTTTGTTTATTTATTTGACAGAGAGAGACACAGCAAAAGAGAGAACACAGCAGGGGGAGTGGGAGAGGGAGAAGCAGGCTTTCCGCAGAGCAAGGAGCCCGATACGGGGCTCAATCCCAGGAACCTGGGACCATGACCTGATCCGAAGGCAGACGCTTAACGACTAAGCCACCCAGGCGCCACCCTGGATCTCTCCATTTCTTTTTTTTTTTTTAATTTTTTATTGTTATGTT
>NW_027868145.1:0-252 GCF_054177405.1 Leptonychotes weddellii | reverse complement strand
TTTTTTTTTTTTTTTAAGATTTTGTTTATTTATTTGACAGAGAGAGACACAGCAAAAGAGAGAACACAGCAGGGGGAGTGGGAGAGGGAGAAGCAGGCTTTCCGCAGAGCAAGGAGCCCGATACGGGGCTCGATCCCAGGAACCTGGGACCATGACCTGATCCGAAGGCAGATGCTTAACGACTAAGCCACCCAGGCGCCACCCTGGATCTCTCCATTTCTTTTTTTTTTTTTAATTTTTTATTGTTATGTT
>NW_027868144.1:0-252 GCF_054177405.1 Leptonychotes weddellii | reverse complement strand
AGGATGTTACTCAAGAACACTCATATGAAAGGAGCCAGAAGAAAAAAAGGATTCCTGATAATTTTAGGATTATTCATAATGAGCTTTGGCGAAAGATGCTTTTGGTGTATAATTTGAAATTGTTCCCTGAATTTGTGCAGGAGAGCTTAGGCCCTTTGGGCCAACACCACACACTGAGGTGGGAGCCAGCCAGGTCTTCTTCACACTACAGACTGAAAATAAGGGAGCTGTGAAAAGTGTTCAGGAGAAAGT
>NW_027868143.1:0-252 GCF_054177405.1 Leptonychotes weddellii | reverse complement strand
TCTTCCAAGTAGGTGTGTGCACCCTAAGATTTGCACAAGGAGATCCATTAAGGAAAAAAAAATAGCATTTCTATTTCTATTTGCTTTTATCTAAAAAGAAAAATTAAACTTTATTAATCTCATTAGATTGGGGCAATAGTATAAGTGTGTTGTTTCTTTTTTTTAAGATTTATTTATTTATTTGAGAGAGAGAGAGAGAGAGCCAGGGGAGGGGCAGAGGGAAATGGATTGGGAATCTCAAGCACGCTCTGT
>NW_027868142.1:0-252 GCF_054177405.1 Leptonychotes weddellii | reverse complement strand
CTCCATCCTCTGGCACAGCCCACGAGTTCGTGGCTCCCCCTCTCTCCGGACTTCAGGACCCCCAGTTTGCTCTGTGGGTGCCGTTACTTGGAACCTCCAAGAAGCCCCTGGGGAAGCCGGACCCCAAGGCCTGCACCTGCTGCTTTATCCGAACTCGAAAATGGCAGAAGGGGCCAGAGCCTCCCTCCAATTAGGTTGGGCCCAAGGGTCAGCTGCTGCAGCTCAGCTTGATGGAGGCCATGCTGAAGGCTG
>NW_027868141.1:0-252 GCF_054177405.1 Leptonychotes weddellii | reverse complement strand
TGACCTGAGCCAAAACCAAGAGTCGGTCGCTTAACTGTGCCACACAGGCACCCCTGGAAACATTATTTTTAATAAAATATTTTAGATAAACAAAAATTTATAAAGGATAAAATGATGAATAATATGTACCATCCAAATTAAGAAAGAAAAATCAAAAACACAGATGAGGTGCCTTGTGTAACCATTCCTGAGACATTTCAGTAAGTCTTGTCTTTAAAATCCTAGCTGGGTAGACTTCTTATAGGACCTATC
>NW_027868140.1:0-252 GCF_054177405.1 Leptonychotes weddellii | reverse complement strand
TGCACTGGGTTGGCAACTCCACCCTTTGAGCAACAGGCTAATTGTAGCTCCCTTGTGTGCGTTCGCGTGTGTGTGCAGTCTGTCACCTGCTAAAAATAGGCTGCCTTGTGTTCTCGCCTCCACAGGTGCAGCTGTGTTTGGGGAAATAATGCCATTTTTAGTGCTGGTGCTGGTAGGAGATGACTGATGCCTCGCCTCTTAAGAACCAGGACCAGACCAAGGACATCACCCCTGCCCCCGGCCCACCCTGCC
>NW_027868139.1:0-252 GCF_054177405.1 Leptonychotes weddellii | reverse complement strand
CGGGAAGCCTGCTTCTCCTTCTCCCACTCCCCCTGCTTGTGTTCCCTCTCTCGCTGTCTCTCTCTCTGTCAAATAAATACATAAAATCTTTTAAAAAATAGAAAAATAAAGATTTTATGTATTTATTTGAGAGAGAGAGCACAAGCAGGGGGGAGGGTGCAGAGGGAGAGGGAGAAGCAGACTCCCTGCTGAGCAGGGAGCCCTATGCAGGGCTCAATCCCAGGACCCCAAGATCATGACCTGAGCTGAAGG
>NW_027868138.1:0-1822 GCF_054177405.1 Leptonychotes weddellii | reverse complement strand
ACTGCCTTCGGCTCAGGTCATGATCCTGGAGTCCCTGGATCGAGTCCCGCATCGGGCTCCCTGCTCGGCAGGGAGTCTGCTTCTCCCTCTGACCCTCCCCCCTCTCATGTGCTCTCTCTCATTCTCTCTCTCTCAAATAAATAAATAAAATCTTTTAAAAAAAAAAAAAATGAAATGCCTATGACACATAAGACCCAACAAAGTCCTGAAGAAACAAGGGTGCAAAACAGAAAAGGCCTTCAGGGAGCTTAAATTCTAGTTAGAAAGAGAGGCAATAAACAAGTAAACAAATATACAGAACAGTAAGTTCTATTATAGAAATTAACATGATAATGGAGAGAGTAATAAGACATAATACTTTAGATTGGACAGTCAGTGAAGACTTGAGGAGGTAACGGCTGACTTTAAATGAGCCCGTCTTGCAGAAAGCTGTGGGGAAAGCATCCAGGCCGAGGAAACAGCAGGTTCAAAGACTCTTGGGGGTTGAAGAACAAAAGTTGGTAAGAGTAGGAGGCAACAAGAGAAGGAGCCAGTGGTATGAGAGGAGGTTTAGAGAAAAAGGTAGGTGGCTCAGTTGGTTAAGTGACTGCCTTCAGCTCGGGTCATGATCCTGGGGTCCTGGGATTGAGTTCTGCATGGGGTTCCCTGCTCAGCAGGGAGTCTGCTTCTCCCTCTGACCCTCCCTCATCTCATGTGCTCTCTCTCTCTCTCTCTCAAATAAATAAATAAAATCTTAAAAAAAAAGAGAGAGAGAGAGAAAGGTGGGGACCCAGATCTTGCAGGGTTTTGTAGGTCCCAGGAACAAATTAACATCATATTCTAAGAACAATCAGAAGCTACTGAAGAGTTCTAAACAAGGGTATCACATAACCACATTTAGGATTTGGGAAGTTCGTTCTTAGTACTAACTGGAGAATGAATTGGAGAGGAACTGAGCGCTTGTACTAGGGGAAGAGCACTGAAGATGGAGAGAAGTGGATGAATTTGAGTATTTTGGAGATAGAACTGAGTGGAGTTGACAAATTAGATGTAAAAGTTGAAAGAACAAGAAAAATCAAGGATGACTCCCAAGTTTTCTATGAGGCAGACATTTAATGAGGACCAAGTTTAGAGAAGACAAAAATCACTGTTTCCGTTGGAAGGGAAGACATAGAACACTGTTTTGAAATAGTAGGTTTGAGATGACTTTTAGACATCTAATTTAATAAACAACCAACATCACAAAAATGTTAACATTTCCCTGAACACTCACATTTTCTAATTGTGTACTCACTTTTTCTTTGGCCATGGAGCAGATTGTATTTCCAAAAGAGGGTCTTAGCAACATCTCCCATTCCCACATCCTCTTCTTCAGTGTGACCTTACTGCTCCCCTATAGAGAGTAGAGTCTAATTCTCCTCTCCTTGAATCTGGGTGGGTTTGGGACTACCTGACCAAGAGAACATAGTAGAAGTGAGGCTGTATGGCTTCCAAGGCTCCGTCATAAAAGATGGTGTAACTATCACTTTGTCTGCTGGAGCAGTCATGCTTGGAGCCTTGAGCTGCCATGTAAGAAATCCAACTGTCCTCAAGCTGCCATGTTTGGCTCCAAGCCAAGCCACTTGGAACAGCCACATGGAGAAGCCACCTTTAGGCAGTCCAGTTGCCAGTTCTAGTCTCCAGGTCTTCCCAACACAGGCACCAGCCATGTGAGGAAAGGGGCTTCCAGATGATTCCAGCCCCTGGCCATCAAATCACCCCAGCCCTCGCATCTTCCCAGTGGAGATCCTAGACTCGGAGGAGCAGAGACAAGCCATCTTACAGTGCCCTGTCCTGACCCACA
>NW_027868137.1:0-252 GCF_054177405.1 Leptonychotes weddellii | reverse complement strand
TAAATAAATAAAATCTTTAAAAAAAAAAATAAATAAAATAAAATAAAATAAAATAAAATAAAAGACATTTTTCTTACATAACCCCAGTATTGATATCATGACACCTAGCAAAATTAATAATTTCTTATTACCATCTAATGGCCATTTTTCAACTTTCCCTGGCTATCTCCAAAATGACTTTTTAGAGAGATCTCCTCCGACTTTTTTTTCATGCCAATTTAGAGAAACAGGGCCAGTGGTCCTATGAAATGT
>NW_027868136.1:0-252 GCF_054177405.1 Leptonychotes weddellii | reverse complement strand
CTTTTTTCAAGCCCAGCTAGTACCTTTAAAGTGATGATTCTGAACTCTAGTTCCCACATCTTACTAATGTCCGTATTGATTAGGTCCCTGGCAGTTGGTACTGCCTCCTGTTCTTTTTTTTGAGGTGATTTTTTCCATCTTGTCATTTTGTCCAGAGGAGAATAGATGAATGAGAGAACAAAATGCTAACAGGGTAACAGCAAAACCCAGTAAAATATACACTAAAGAAATCAGAAGAGACCTGAAACCAGG
>NW_027868135.1:0-252 GCF_054177405.1 Leptonychotes weddellii | reverse complement strand
GGTTGGCCTGGTGATGGGTATTGAGGAGGGCACGTTCTGCATGGAGCACTTCGTGTTATGCACAAACAATGAATCATGGAACACTACATCTAAAACTAATGATGTAATGTATGGGGATTAACATAACAAAAAAATTTAAAAAAAAAAGTTAAAAATAGAACAACCCCATGAGGGGCACCTGGGTGGCTCAGTCTGTTAGGCGTCTGACTTCAGCTCTAGTTGTGATCTCAAGGTCTTGGGATTGAGCCCCAT
>NW_027868134.1:0-252 GCF_054177405.1 Leptonychotes weddellii | reverse complement strand
GATCACAGCTGACAGCCTGACGGGGACAGCAGCAGGTTGCCCGCCGAGCACCGAACACTTCCACATGCCTCTACACTCCAACTCCAGTCACAGACAGCAAACCCTGGGTAACTGACAGCCTCAGGCAGTCCCTCTGAATCCGGGGACTGAACTGAATTAATGGGATGGGGCTGGGAGCCTGTGGCCAGAGTTCCCAGGATAGGAGACCGCCCCCCCACACCGGGGGTCCTGTTAACCCGGCCTGTGTCCCAT
>NW_027868133.1:0-252 GCF_054177405.1 Leptonychotes weddellii | reverse complement strand
TTTTATTAATTTATTTGAGAGAGAGAGATAGCAAGAGAGAACATGAGCAGGGAGGAGAGGGAGAAGCAGGTTCCCTGCGTGCAGGGAGCCTGACACTGGGCTTGATCCCAGGACCTGAGACCATGACTTGAGCCAAAGACAGAGGCTTAACCGACTGAACCACCCAGGCACCCCAAATAAATAAAATCTTTTTTAAAAAGTTCATATAGACTTTTCTATTACTTGTTGGTTATTTCCTTACCACACTCTGAA
>NW_027868132.1:0-252 GCF_054177405.1 Leptonychotes weddellii | reverse complement strand
GGGGCCAAGCAGAGATACTTCGAAAAAACTTCTCTGGTAACTAATTCATACCACCATTCACTGATGAGCACTATTGCTCTAGATAAGCTAGATGGTGACTAATAGTCCACAGGAATTAAGTTGTCAATTGGAAAGAAAAGGTTATATGCAAAGACTAGGAGTAGAACATTCAGTCAAATGGAAAACCAAGATCTCATGATGTTCAGCTCATTAATTTATGTGGCAAATATTTATGGAGAGCTTCATATGGAG
>NW_027868131.1:0-252 GCF_054177405.1 Leptonychotes weddellii | reverse complement strand
TTTTGGCTATTTCTGTTACTTGTGTTCTAGCCTTTCTGAGCAAGGCTTTCCTGAGAGAATTAAGCTGTAGGTACCTGTCATGTGTAACTTCTGTTTTCAGCACCTGGAATGCTACCAGTTAGGTAGAATTGGTAGAACTTGAGAAAGTATTCACCCTGTTCATTCTCTGTGTTGTGTGGTTTGGATGAGGAACCCCAGCGGAGACCTCTCCCCTTGTTTTTACCAGCTCCACCCACATTTTCTCCACTGTTT
>NW_027868130.1:0-252 GCF_054177405.1 Leptonychotes weddellii | reverse complement strand
TGTATCCTTTCAAATCAGTGTTTTTGTATCCTTTAGGTAAGTACCTACTTACTAGGTAAATACCTAGTAGTGAAATTGCTGGATCATAGAGTAGTTCTATTTTTAACTTTTTGAGGAACCTCCATACTGTTTTCCAGAGTGGCTGCACCAGTTTGCATTGCATTTCTACCAACAGTGTAAGAGGGTTCCGCTTTCCCCAGATCCTCTCCAACATATGTTGCTTCCTATGTTGATAATTTTAGTCATTCTGAC
>NW_027868129.1:0-252 GCF_054177405.1 Leptonychotes weddellii | reverse complement strand
GCCTGGTGGTGGGTATTGAGGAGGGCACGTTCTGCATGGAGCACTGGGTGTTGTGCACAAACAACGAATCATGGAACACTTCCTCTAAAACTAATGATGTAATGTACGGTGATTAACATAATAAAATAAAATAAAATAAAAAAGATATGGTCACCAACTGGGGTCAAAGTTCAGAAGCCAAGTGGTCGCTTAGCAACCAGTGTTCTGGGAAGGGAACCTGACAAAGCAAACAACTTTTATTTTTGGTGTCTC
>NW_027868128.1:0-252 GCF_054177405.1 Leptonychotes weddellii | reverse complement strand
GTGATTCGCTGTGATGAGTCCAACTGCTTTCAGAGCAAGGAGACATGTACACTTCCACCTGGAGCCACTTGGGACAGCCTGGGGCATCCCTCTCGGCTACACATCTATCACCCAGCTATCTGTCTGTCCATCCATTCTGTCTGTCTGCCTGTGTATGTATACATGTATCTATGTGTCTACCTATTTATCTATCATCCATTCATCCATCCATCATATCTATCTTTCCATCTGTCTACCTATATATCTATCCAT
>NW_027868127.1:0-1822 GCF_054177405.1 Leptonychotes weddellii | reverse complement strand
GACCCCTTTCAATATTTCTTGTAGGGCTGGTTTCATGTTTGCAAATTCTTTTAGTTTTTGTTTGTCCTGGGAGCTTTTTATCTCCTTCTATTTTCAATGACAGCTTAGCTGGATATAGTAAAGAATTTAAATGACACACTGGACCAAATGGACTTCACAGACATATTCAGAACATTACATCCCAAAGCAACGGAATACACATTCTTCTCTAGTGCCCATGGAATATTCTCCAGAATAGACCATATCCTAGGTCAGAAATCAGGTCTCAACCAATATGAAAAGATTGGGATCATTCCCAGCATATTTTCAGACTACAATGCTTTGAAACTAGAACTCAATCACAAGAGGAAAGTTGGAAAGAACTCAAATACATGGAGGCTAAAGAGCATCCTACTAAGGAATGAATGGGTCAACCAGGAAATTAAAGAAGAATTAAAAAAAATTCATGGAAACAAATGAAAATGAAAACACAACTGTTCGAAATCTTTGGGATGCAGCAAAGGCAGTCCTAAGAGGAAAGTATATAGCAATACAAGCCTTTCTCAAGAAACAAGAAAGGTCTCAAATACACAACCTAACCCTACACCTAAAGGAGCTGGAGAAAGAACAGCAAATAAAGCCTAAGCCCAGCAGGAGAAGAGAAATAATAAAGATCAGAGCAGAACACAATGAAGTAGAAACCAAAAGAACAGTAGAATGGATCAATGAAACTAGGAGCTGGTTTTTGAAAGAATTAACGAGATTGATAAACCCCTGACCAGACTTAACAAAAAGAAAAGAGAAAGGACCCAAATAAATAAAATCATGAATGAAACAGGAGAGATCACAATGAACACCAAAGAAATACAATTATGAGAACATATTATGAGCAACTATATGCCAGCAAATTAGATAATCTGGAAGAAATGGATGCATTCCTACAGATGTATAAACTACCCAACTGAACCAGGAAGAAATAGAAAACCTGAGCAGACCTATTACCACTAAGGAAATTGAAGCAGTCATCAAAAATCTCCCAACAAATAAGAGCCTAGGGCCAGATAGCTTCCCAGGGGAATTCTACCAAATATTTAAAGAAGAATTAATACCTATTCTTCTGAAACTGTTCCAAAAAATAGAAATGGAAGGAAAACTTTGAAACTCAATTTATGAGGCCAGGATTACCTTGATCCCCAAACCAGACAAAGACCCCATCAAAAAGGAGAATTACAGACCAATATCCCTGATAAACATGGATGCAAAAATTCTCACCAAAATACTAGCCAATAGGATCCACAGTACATTAAAAGGATTATTCACCATGACCAAGTGGGGTTTATTCCTGGGCTGCAAGTTTAGTTCAACATCTGCAAATCAATCAATGTGATACAATATATTAATAAAAGAAAGAGCAACTATATGATCCTCTCAATAGATGCAGAAAAAGCATTTGACAAAGTACAGCACCCTTTCTTGATTAAAACTTTTCAGAATGTAGGGATTGAGGGTACATACCTCAATATCATAAAAGCCATCTATGAAAAACCCACAGCGAATATCATTCTCAATGGGAAAAAACTGAGAGCTTTCCCCCTAAGGTCAGGAACACAGCAGGGATGTCCACTATCACCACTGCTATTCAACATAGTATTAGAAGTCCTAGCCACAGCAATCAGACAACAAAAAGAAATAAAAGGCATCCGAATCAGCAAAGAAAAGTCAAACTCTCACTCTTTGCAGATGATATGATACTTTATGTGGAAAACCCAAAAGATTCCACCCCAAAACTGCTAGAACTCATACAGGAATTCAGTAAAGTGGCAGGATATAAAATCAATGCACA
>NW_027868126.1:0-252 GCF_054177405.1 Leptonychotes weddellii | reverse complement strand
TTTAGTTTTCTTTCAATTACCTAGACTCAACTATAAATTTTACTGATTTCCTTGAGCACTATTGTTGACTCCCAATACTCTTGGATTCTTTTGTTATTTTTTTTTTCTGCAATGCATCTTCATATAATTCTGCCAGGAAGGATTTGTGTATGATAAACTTTGAATCCTTGAATGACTTAAACAGTTTTTTTTTTTTTTTTATTCTTATGTTAATCCCCATACATTACATCATTAGTTCTAGATGAAGTGTTC
>NW_027868125.1:0-252 GCF_054177405.1 Leptonychotes weddellii | reverse complement strand
TGGGTTAGCCTGGTGGTGGGTATTGAGGAGGGCACATTCTGCATGGAGCACTGGGTGTTATGCACAAACAATGAATCATAGAACACTTCATCTAAAATTAATGATGTAATGTATGGGGATTAACATAAGAATAAAAAAAAAATAAAATAAAAAGTATAAGAACAAGCACATCTTTAGCAGTTAGAAAGGTTGCATCCTTCCTTTCTCTCAAATGATTTGTACTCTGTTTTGTCAAAGAGAAATAAAGCTGGG
>NW_027868124.1:0-252 GCF_054177405.1 Leptonychotes weddellii | reverse complement strand
CTGACTGGGGGTAAGTGTAAGTCTCCTTGAGGCATATCTTTGGTTGTAAAGATGCAGGTTAAATGCCCTTTTTAGCTAAATAAATGCAAGGCAATTAGGTAAAGATTGCCTAGGGAGTGAGACAGAATAGGGCCCCTTTTTGTAAACAGTATTGCCACTCCAAATGGAATTGTTACTTAGGGAAAGTTACAAAACGGTGTCTGAAATCAAGGAATTTCTTGGGTGGAAGAGGAATAAAAGACCTTGTATCTT
>NW_027868123.1:0-252 GCF_054177405.1 Leptonychotes weddellii | reverse complement strand
TGGGGTCCTTTTCATGAGCTTTAATGGGCAGCTTTCAGAGAGATGATGTGTGATATCAAGCTTCTTGACAATACTAATTTCAGGCTTGGATTTTAATTTTGGTGAAGATATTTTTGATGCATCGAAAACATAACTACCATCTTTTCCTTTGATATTTATATCCCTTGATATTTAAGGTAGGGTCCCATCCCTGAGTTATTGATAGTGCAGAACTTTCAAGGTTTTATGTCTATTCAGAATCAATCAGGAATT
>NW_027868122.1:0-252 GCF_054177405.1 Leptonychotes weddellii | reverse complement strand
TGTTGTTTCTTAAATTCCATATGAGTGAAATAATATGGTATTTGTCTTTCTCTGACTGACTTATTTTGCCTAGCATTATACTCTCTAGCTCCATCCATGTTGCAAATGGAAAGATTTCATTCTTTTCTATGGCTGAATAATATTCCATTTTATCTGTCATCTATCTATCTATCTATCTATCTATCTATCTATCTATCTATCTACCTACCTATCTATCTATCACCTATCTATCTTTCTTCAATTATTTTACAT
>NW_027868121.1:0-252 GCF_054177405.1 Leptonychotes weddellii | reverse complement strand
TCACCCAGTCCCCACCCCCTCCCCGTGCCCGGGTCCTGACCCCGCCTCCATGGTCAGTCCCCACCCCTGGTCTGACCCTGGCTCACCATGATCCACATTGGCTTTGACCTGATCCAGTCCCCCAGACTCCCAGCCCCCTGGCCAGGAGCCTACCTCCGGACTCCCACCGGGCCCCGCCCCTGACCTCGCCACACCGACCTCGCCTCCCTCCTCAGGCCTCGCTCACCGGCCCCACCCTGGCTCTGCCCCACC
>NW_027868120.1:0-252 GCF_054177405.1 Leptonychotes weddellii | reverse complement strand
GATCACAGCTGACAGCCTGACGGGGACAGCAGCAGGTTGCCCGCCGAGCACCAAACACTTCCACATGCCTCTACACTCCAACTCCAGTCACAGACAGCAAACCCTGGGTAACTGACAGCCTCAGGCAGTCCCTCTGAATCCGGGGACTGAACTGAATTAATGGGATGGGGCTGGGAGCCTGTGGCCAGAGTTCCCAGGATAGGAGACCGCCCCCCCACACCGGGGGTCCTGTTAACCCGGCCTGTGTCCCAT
>NW_027868119.1:0-252 GCF_054177405.1 Leptonychotes weddellii | reverse complement strand
GTGATTCGCTGTGATGAGTCCAACTGCTTTCAGAGCAAGGAGACATGTACACCTCCACCTGGAGCCACTTGGGACAGCCTGGGGCATCCCTCTCGGCTACACATCTATCACCCAGCTATCTGTCTGTCCATCCATTCTGTCTGTCTGCCTGTGTATGTATACATGTATCTATGTGTCTACCTATTTATCTATCATCCATTCATCCATCCATCATATCTATCTTTCCATCTGTCTACCTATATATCTATCCAT
>NW_027868118.1:0-252 GCF_054177405.1 Leptonychotes weddellii | reverse complement strand
GAGAGGGGGTAGGGTCAGAGGGAGAAGCAGACTCCCTGCCGAGCAGGGAGCCCGATGCGAGACTCGATCCCGGGACTCCAGGATCATGACCTGAGCCGAAGGCAGTCGCTCAACTGACTGAGCCACCCAGACGCCCCGACAAATCAATGTATTTTCTAATGGCAAGGTCCCACCTGCCCTAGTTATTGAAGGAAAGAGTGTGCAGTTGGTAGTAACACCCACACATAAGTAAATGAAACATGATTATGCAAG
>NW_027868117.1:0-252 GCF_054177405.1 Leptonychotes weddellii | reverse complement strand
TATGCTCTCTCTCTCTCTTTCTCTCTCTCTCAAATAAATAAATAAAATCTTTAAAAAAAAAAAAATTCCAACCTGAAACCACAGTTTCTTAGGTTCACCCTCCATTACCATTCCTTTGATACCATAAGGTTTATGACCTCAACTCCCCTAACTACTTGCTGCTTCTTGTGAAACAGATTTCAGATGGCAAAGCTAAGCTCCAGACAGGTTGAACTTGGTGTCTAGAGATACTGAAAATTGGATTTACACTTT
>NW_027868116.1:0-1822 GCF_054177405.1 Leptonychotes weddellii | reverse complement strand
AAAAAAAAAAAAAAAGAAATTATGCACATCTTACACTATCCACAAAAAATTAACTTAAAAGAATTAATGACTTGAATGTACGACCTGACCATAAACTTCTACAAGAAATAAGGGGTAAACTCTTTGACATCAGTCTTGGTAATGATTTCTTGGATTTGCCAAAAAAACTTTTTTATTTTTCTTTTACTTCTTTGCAATTAATACTTTTAAGTATTTACAAATTTTCTGCATGTAAGAGCATGAATGTTTTTATAATGAGAGAAGAAAATATTTCAGAAGACAATATTTTTAAAGCTATTCTCAAGTCCGTGGAGGTAAAAGAGATTTTGCTAAGATTCTGGGAATCTCTTGCAAAGAGGTTGGTAGACTACAGATTCTGGGAACCTCTTGCAAAGAGGATGGTAGACTACATTATTTTGCATGTAGTCTACCATCCTGGTTGAAAGCCTTTCAGCTGTTCATTCATATTATTAAATCAGGGTCTAGAAGGGAAATACCCTTACGTTTTCCCCAATATGGAGCAAATTTTAGATAATCAACAATCAACAGATAAGAGAATTAAAATGCCCAAGAAAAAATATACAAGAAATACTTGGTAGGGGAGCCTGGGTGGCTCAGTCATTAAGCATCTGCCTTCGGCTCAGGTCATGATCCCAGGGCCTGGGATCGAGCCCCGCATCGGGCTCCCTGCTGGGCGGGAGCCTGCTTCTCCCTCTCCCACTCCCCCTGCTTGTGTTCCTGCTCTCACTATCTCTCTCTATCAAATAAATAAATAAAATCTTTAGAAAAAAAAAAAGAAATACTTGGTAAACAAAAAAGACAGTGTTCAAAGCCCCTCATCTCATCTCATTCTTTTATAGTCTATTCGTCTCAGTCTAGGACACAAATTGAAAGGACTTGATGTGAATAGAAAATAATAACTTCTTATCCCTTAAATATATATACTAAGAGGGGTGGAGGATGGAGTCATACCTGGTTAATGATAAAGTACTTGGTGATGCTAACATCTAAGGTTGAGATAAAAATAAATTTCTCCCAGAGTTATCCCAGATTCTACCATGCAGTATTTCCAAGTTATGTCTATAAGTGCATTTAATGAGAACATTTTAACTCGAGTCAGCACAACTTTCCCTAGGAGAATGGAAATAGTTAAGCAATCCTCTCTTTCCCTGACAGAAACAGATGTCCAGACATCCATAGATTTGTGCCAAGCAGTTGGAAGACCCAGCCAAGCTTGGAAATGAGGAAAGAAATGTAGAAATCACAACTCTTGGAATCAGACATTCAGGGTTTGAATGGGCTTGAAATAAGGAGCAATAAGAGGGGGGGCGGAGCAAGATGGCGGAGGAGTAGGAGACCTGGATTTCCTCTCCTCTCAGGAATTCAGCTGGATAGGGATCAAACCATTCTGAACACCTACAAACTCAACAGGAGATCGAAGAAAAGAATAGCAACAACTCTCTCATCAGAAAAGCGACTACCTTCTGGAAGGTAGGACGTGCGGAGAAATGAATCCGAGGCGATATTTGGGAGGATAGACGGCGGGGGAGGGGCCTCCGTCGGCCGCTTCTGGCAAGTGATAGAACCACGGAGCATAAAATCGGAACTTTTAAAAGTCTGCTCTGCTGAGGGACGTCACTCTGGTGGCTAAGCGGGGGGTGGAACCCTCCGGGACAGTGTGGTCTCAGGACCCTCAGGGTCACAGAAAGACCGGGGGTGCCTGAGTGTGGCAGAGCTCCCAGGTAAAGGAGCAGGGAAGCCGGCTGCAGAGGCGGAGCCCAGGCGCGGGCTCTCAGCTCGGGGTTGCATTAAACCGTGATCC
>NW_027868115.1:0-252 GCF_054177405.1 Leptonychotes weddellii | reverse complement strand
TAAAAATTAAAAAAAAAGAGATAATGTTTTGATCATACTGAATTAAATAAACGATATTATTAAAATTAGTTGTACCTGTTTCTTTTTACTTTTTAAAATGTGGCTATTAGAAAATTTTTAATTGCATATGTGGCTGGCAATATACTTCCATTGCTATATATTTTTACTGGACATGCTGTTCTAGATTCTTGCCCTCCCAGTGTTCTGACCTGAAACAATTCCTTTTGGGGAACTCCCATATCCTCCTGGCAT
>NW_027868114.1:0-252 GCF_054177405.1 Leptonychotes weddellii | reverse complement strand
GGCTGGCCTTGGCCCGGAATACGCTGCCTGGCCCGTGGGGCCGTGCTGCCTGAGTATACCCTAGCGGAGTTCTGCTTGCTTAGCGCTGGACCTCGGCCCTCAGCCTGGCCCCTTCCTGCAGGGAGGAGGTGGTGCCTGGGCCTCCCGGCGTTAGCAGCAGGACTTGGTTGTCAAGAATTAGGAGCCTTTAAGAAGAATGCGATGCTCGGTTCCCATACAGCTGAGGTCCCCAGGCGCTGCCCTGGTGCCCTG
>NW_027868113.1:0-252 GCF_054177405.1 Leptonychotes weddellii | reverse complement strand
TCCCCAGCCCCTCCCTGGATCCCCTCTCACACTCAGACTCTCAGGAGGGGGCACTAAGGAGGACAGAATCCTTGAAAAGAACCAACCACTGGGTTGGGATAGCTGCTGGTGGAGTTCCTTTTGTTTTCATCAGAAGACAAATCTTGTGGCAAGTAACCAGATACAAACCTAGTTTGTGGCATGGGAGAACAGGCAATTATACTTCTTTTTTTCTAATTTCTGTATTTGTTCATTTATCACTTTATGTATCCC
>NW_027868112.1:0-252 GCF_054177405.1 Leptonychotes weddellii | reverse complement strand
GTTTTCTGGAGAGCAAGTGCAAAGGCCCTGGGGGCAGGAAAGAGCTTAATGAAGAACAGAAAGTATGACTAGAGCTTGGGAGTTGGAGGGAGAGTAGAATGAGATAAGGGCTTAGGAGGGAGACGGGCCAATTGATGCAGGGCCCTGTGGACCAAAGGACCGTGTTTGTATTGAATTTGAAATCTGAAAGAAGCCATTCAGTCCTTATGCTCAGAATCATTCTGCGGGATCAGGTTCTGGACTACTTCAGCT
>NW_027868111.1:0-252 GCF_054177405.1 Leptonychotes weddellii | reverse complement strand
GTCACGATCTCAGGGTCGTGAGATTGAGCCCCACGTCAGGCTCCGTGCTCAGCGTGGAGTCTGCTTAAGACTCTCCCTCTCCCTCTGCCCCTCCCCAGTCCCCATCTCAAATAAATAAATAAATCTTAAAAAAATTAAAAAATAAAAGTAAAAAATGTTTCTAGATATGCAATGAATGTGCTCAGGAAAATGTCAGATCAATAGCCCTAATCGATCCTGGTACCATCCAGCCTTTGACATGTATTCCTGGTC
>NW_027868110.1:0-252 GCF_054177405.1 Leptonychotes weddellii | reverse complement strand
CTGCTTTATAAAGACAATCTTAAGGTAAAGATTCTTTTTTTTTTCCTTTTAAAAACATGGTGGTGAAAACTAAAATGAAGACTAGTATAGTTGGATGCCACTGCTATGATTTGTGGAATGACGTCAGCATGTCTCCTATTGTTTTTGTACCAACAGGGCAAATGTCAATGCAGTAGAAGGCCAATAACATCTTAGAGTTATTTTTAAATAATTTTTGACATTGCAAATCCCCTGAAAGTGTCCAAGTGTGCT
>NW_027868109.1:0-252 GCF_054177405.1 Leptonychotes weddellii | reverse complement strand
GGATCATGACCTGAGCCAAAGGCAGACACTTAACGACTGAGCCACCCAGGCACCCCCCAAGAAAGATTTTTTAAATAAGTCACCAAAAATAAAAACATGGAGTATTTATTAAAGAAAACATTAGGGGCACCTGGGTGGCTCAGTTGGTTGAACGACTGCCTTCGGCTCAGGTCATGATCCTGGAGTCCCAGGATCAAGTCCCGCATCAAGCTCCCTGCTCAGCAGGGAGTCTGCTTCTCCCTCTGACCCTCC
>NW_027868108.1:0-252 GCF_054177405.1 Leptonychotes weddellii | reverse complement strand
AGGATGTTACTCAAGAACACTCATATGAAAGGAGCCAGAAGAAAAAAAGGATCCCTGATAATTTTAGGATTATTCATAATGAGCTTTGGCGAAAGATGCTTTTGGTGTATAATTTGAAATTGTTCCCTGAATTTGTGCAGGAGAGCTTAGGCCCTTTGGGCCAACACCACACACTGAGGTGGGAGCCAGCCAGGTCTTCTTCACACTACAGACTGAAAATAAGGGAGCTGTGAAAAGTGTTCAGGAGAAAGT
>NW_027868107.1:0-252 GCF_054177405.1 Leptonychotes weddellii | reverse complement strand
TCAGCAC
The DNA here is from genome assembly GCF_054177405.1 of Leptonychotes weddellii. NCBI lineage: Eukaryota > Metazoa > Chordata > Mammalia > Carnivora > Phocidae > Leptonychotes > Leptonychotes weddellii. The sequence goes on along the minus strand of NW_027868107.1, from coordinate 245 downwards.
TACTGAGGGGGTTCCGTGGGCTCTGTGCCCAGCGGATGCTCTGTTCTCCTGTAGTCTTGGGACTAGTGATGGGGGTCCATTTGCATTGAGCTCAGAGGATGGTCTGTTCTCCAGGCTTGGGATTAGTGACGCAGGTCTGTGGGCCCCAGGCCCAGAGGATGCTCTGTTCTCCTGCAGACTTAGGACTAGTGATGGGGGTCCATTTGCACCGGGCTCAGAGGATGCTCTGTTCTCCTGCAGACTTA
>NW_027868106.1:0-252 GCF_054177405.1 Leptonychotes weddellii | reverse complement strand
CTTCCAAGTAGGTGTGTGCACCCTAAGATTTGCACAAGGAGATCCATTAAGGAAAAAAAAAATAGCATTTCTATTTCTATTTGCTTTTATCTAAAAAGAAAAATTAAACTTTATTAATCTCATTAGATTGGGGCAATAGTATAAGTGTGTTGTTTCTTTTTTTTAAGATTTATTTATTTATTTGAGAGAGAGAGAGAGAGAGCCAGGGGAGGGGCAGAGGGAAATGGATTGGGAATCTCAAGCACGCTCTGT
>NW_027868105.1:0-1822 GCF_054177405.1 Leptonychotes weddellii | reverse complement strand
GGGAGGGGGGTGGGAGGATGAGTTAGCCTGGTGGTGGGTATTGAGGAGGGCACATTCTGTATGGAACACTGGGTGTTATGCACAAACAATGAATCATGGAACACTACATCTAAAACTAATTATGTAATGTAGGGGATTAACATAAGAATAAAAAAAAAAGAAAAAAGAATCTGGGGTGTGTGTGTGTGTGTGTGTGTGTATCTGAACTCTCTGTTCTGCTCTATCGATCTGTATGTGTATCCTTATTCTAGTGCCCCACTCTGTTGATTACTGTAGCTATATAGAAAGTTCTTGAAATCAGGTGGTGTATGATCCTAAGCTTTGTTCTTCTATTTTTCAGATTTGTGTTGGTTTTTTGCATTTTCATATATACTTAGAATCAGCTTTAACTTGAGGAGAATTGACATCTTGAGTCTTTTACTTTATAAAAGAGCAAATATATTAGATCATCTTACTTTCAACAATGTTTTGAGGATTTCTATAAAAAATTTCTGTAACTTTTGTTATGTTGTTCCTATTTCATACTTTTGGCTGGTATTATAAATGAAAATATTTAAAATTGCTCTTACCAATTGTTTTGTTGCTAGTTATATATAATCACAGTTGATTTTTATGTGTTGACCTTGAGTCCTGTAAACTTGCTAAATTCACTTATTGTCACAGTTGCGTTGTAGAATCCTTGGGATTTTCATATGAATAATCATAATTTCTGAAAAAAATAACAGTTTAAATTATTTCTTTCCAAACTCTGTGTCTTTTTTTTTTCTTTCTTGTCTTCTTGTACTGGCTAGGAATTCTTGCACAGTATACAATGAAAGTAGTAAAGGTGGATCTTTTTGCCTTGTTCCTCATCTTCAGGGGAAAGTGTGTATCTTCCCCATTAATTATGATATTAATCATGGTTTCTAAAATTCCCTTATATTCCTAGTTTTTTGAGAGTTTTTATTATGAATGGACATTGAATTTTGTCAAGTGCCTTTTTAAGTCTATTGAGATGATCATTTAAAAAAATTTTTTAGTCTGCTAATATGATGAAGATTGGTTTTTGGATGATAAGCCAACCTTAAATTCTGGGATAAACCCCACTTGGCATGGTGTATTATTTTTTAATAGATTGCTGGATTTGATTTGATAATTTCTTTTTTTTTTAAAGATTTTATTTATTTATTTGACAGAGAGAGAGATAGTGAGAGCAGGAGCACAAGCAGGGAGAGTGGGAGATGGAGAAGCAGGCTTCCAGCCCAGTAGGGAGCCCAATGTGGCCACCAGGCACCCCCGTTTTGGTAATTTCTTTTAGCAATTTGTACATCTATGTTCATGGATGCTGTTATTTTATAATTTTAATTTTTGTGATGTCTTTGTCATGTTTTAATATCAGGGTTATGTTGGCCTCATAAAATTATTTGAAAAGTGTTGTCTACTCTTTTTCTTACAGTAGGGTGTTCAGTAAGTGTGGAATGAATGTCACAGTCAAGGTTGAAGCAGGTTTTCTTTTCCAGCCTTACTTCTTGTTCTATTCACCTCAATGTATGCATTTTCATTAGTTTCTCCAACTACCAGCCAACCAAACTGCCAAGAATTATGAATTTCTCACACAAAGTATGTCTGAGTGTAGAAAATGTTACCTAAGAGCTTGGATAGGGGAAGATGTCACAGGAAAGCTAATATTATATACAATAAAGAAAACCCAAAACACTGTTAAAATATTGTATTACCAAGTGTACTTTTTGTTTAACCCCCAATGAGGGTGTTTACTTGGTTCTTCCTTCATATGGCACCTATTTTCGTCTTTCTCTTTTGCTCTTAACTTTCTTTTTTTTTT
>NW_027868104.1:0-13173 GCF_054177405.1 Leptonychotes weddellii | reverse complement strand
AAAAAAAAAAAAGTAAAAAAAAAATAATTAGGCAGTTCAGATGGCAGAAGTTTGTCATTTAAAGGTGGTTAATTGGACAAGATATGAGAAGAAGCATTCTGAAATTCTATCCAGGGATGGATCTCAGACCAAGATACAGACACAAACATACAGTAAATAATAAATGGATGATCTCACATTTAAACACGCACATGTAAAAAATGGGATTCACAATAACATAGCTTAGGATATATCACCAGTTCATAAATCATAATCTGTGCTTCAATAATTCTGACTTAAATTATGCATTAAAAAAATTGAATCCCTGAATCAGCATTAGTTATTGATGTAAATGTTTTGACGAGAGCCTCTATTGACATTTGTTGTGGTCCATTAAAAATTTCTTGTGAAAAAATCAATATTTAATGGCTTTGTGAATCTTGTTAATGTTTCTGGCCTTTGTTTGGTCTCCAGCTGTCTACCAAACTGAGATCCACAGTGACCACTGGGTACCATAGCAAATATAATTTCAAAACATATTATTTCTATGATCATATAAATGTTTAAACACTGACTATATTTTGAATTTTTATTTTGTTTGATTGTAAATATTTATCATCGTAACTCTGTAAGCTCTGGTAGGTTAGCAAGTTAAGAAAAAGAAAAACAGCAACAAAGAACAAAACTTCCAGTGATAATTTTTTAAAAAGCAGAGTAGGAGTAAATATTCTATACACTGAAACTACTACTTACATTTTAAGGGAGGACATATATTTGTATCCAGCATTGTCAGTTCTCTATTTAAATATGTAGAATTGTATAGTAATATATTAACAAAAATGTTACTAATACTTTATTTATAGTACTTATAGTTTACAAAATGATTTAATATTATCTCTTTGTAAACTCTGCAATAAACCTATGAGGATATGTTTTAAATATATCCATTTTCAGTGTAAGGAAGGACAGTTTAAATAATAGGGAGAATCATACCTGAGTTTCAAATCCAGGGATTTTTTTGTTTTTGTTTTTACTAATTAACAAGCAAATATATTCTGTTATGTTAAAACCATCTTTATATTGTATATCATAACCTGGCATAAACAAATCTCAAATATATTTATTTTTTGGTTTCCATCTAAATATTTGATACAACTTTTGGATAAACTTTCTCATGCTGTCCTGTGTTAGTGAGCAGAGGGTAAACTTTGTATCATATGTTAACATGCGTGGTTCATGCCATATGTATTTAATTATCATTAGAAACACTTTTATATCAATTATGCCAAACTCAAGCTGTTGCTTGTGGCTTTTCTCCTTTCACTTCCAGATGGATAATACTAAACAACTTCCACACTCTCCCGGACTGGTTATCTGTGGATGCCTTTTCTGGCATTGTCCTCTTGATTGGCCTTTCAAGATAGAGCCTTGTTCAAAATCTGAACAATTTACTGGAACCATAGAAAATCTGTTTTCTGATGGAAATGGCAATATCTCTTCTTAAATATTTTCAGACATGGATATTTTTTATGGTTTGTAGTGTAGGGTTCTGAATCTTCATTTGAACCCAAGTTGGTGATATAGGAACCCTGTGAAAAGTTTTGACGTAGTCTGTGTGTTCCTGCAGCCTATCCACAAGAAGTATCCTCCTACCTCAGTGAAAAAAATTAGTTTTTTTATTTTAATTTTTAAGAAATTTATGTTTGCTGTCTAAACACCTTGTACTGAAAGTGTATAAAGCAGTAAATAATGTAGAATGTCTGCACTTCACCCCTTGGGCAAGATCTCAACATTTGAATTGTCTTTATGTAGTTCCTATAAAACCTCCTTGAGACAGCTCGTCTTCTGCAAAGATAATCTAGAAGATATGATCAGTGTTTGTTCACCAACACTGTTTCCCATTATAAGCAAAATAAAATTTGTACCCCTGATTGTGGCATAGCAGGAACTTCCTTTGCAATTTTCCAATTTCATGTCTGAAAACTGTTCTTAGCTAAAACAAAATTCTCGAGTTCTTTTGACATGCAGCTATATACAGAATGTTATCTTTTCCTGGCAGTCTTTCTTCTCATCTTTGTAAGATTTGAACCTAGGTATTTGCGTCCAGATAATTTTTGCACTGTTGTATTCAAGCGGGCTCTCTCCAAATGGCAGCAAAGATAGCACTGGACAGCTTTAAGGAAGTGGTTTTTTTTTTACTACTCTTGAACTCTCAGAAAGAGCCTGCTGCCTTCACTCTTCCCTATATCCAAAATATTTCCTGAAAAACACTGTTTGGCCATACCTAAGTCTTGCCTGCTTCTGGATTGAACCTGTGGCAAATAGGGTACCCTCACTGAAGCTGTGGTTTCATGATGACTTCTTTGGTGAAGATGCAAGACTCAGTGATTGTCATTCCATTCAGATGTAAGAGGAGCCATTCTCATAAGGCATAAGGAATTCTCTTACTAAAAAAAGGGAGGGGGGGAATGGAGGCTAAGCAGCCAAAAACAATTCTGTACTCTATGCACACATCCTTCAAGAGGCAAGGAGTATCATCCGCTATATGAAACCTTCCTTACTGAAGCTTGTGAAATCAGTCACTTGTTCTCCTGAGATGCCTATGGAACATGTTTACTTAAGCAGTTATCAGCACAGTAAACTATTTTGTGTACCACTATGTCTTTCTAGATTATAATTCTTTAAGGACAGTGGCCATATTTTAGCCATTTCTCTATGCTCAGTGCATCATAGTTTTTAGTACAGAATAAAGCCTAAAATTGTTCCTTATATGAGTGACATGATAAGCCTGAGTTTTTCTGTCTTCTACTCTTGCGCAAGTTCAAAAAAGGCACATGCAAGAGCAATTACCTTAGCTGTGCAAAAAAAAAATCTTTGCAGAAATGTGATTTAAACATAATGGGTTTGGCTTTAAGCAATAGATGATATAAAAAATATTTCTTTATCTTTTGTAGAATAGCCCCTGATGACACAGTCCATTATGTTGATCAATGTCCTTACTTAAAAACTTGCTTGAAAGTGTTTTTAAAATCTGACAGAGAAAATTACTCTTCAAATTCAGTGCTAACACAAAATATGCCTCTCCTTATCATGTGGTATATTTCTTTCTGCTAAATAATGAGAAATTCAGTAATGTCTGCTTCCATTTTGACTATCAAGAAATAAATAGATAAAATTTAAGCTTAATTGCCTAATTTAGGCTATTTTTTCTGGTATAATTGTTTCCTAATCCGGTTCTCCAGTTTATCATGTATAAAAATCACCCAGGGAACTTGTTAAGATACATGTTTTTATGCCCCACTCCCTGAGATTTTTATACAGTCAATTATTACCTTGCATATTTTGAACATCTGATTGATTCAGATATCAGTAAGTAACAGTGCATAATTTAATTCCTAGGATTTTCACTAAAAATATAGGAATGAAGCACATTTCCAAATAGAGATACAAAGAAAGAATGATAAAGAACATGATTCAACCAGTCTAAAAGAAGGCAAGAAAACAGAGACAAAGAAATATAGTCCTCCCCTGAGTTAATGGAAAGAGAGAACTCCTGGTATTTGATTTATTTTTTATTTTTTTATTATGTTCACTTAGCCAGCATATAGTACATCATAAGTTTTTGATGTAATGTTCAGCGATTCATTAGTTGCATATAACACCCAGTGCTCATCCCAACACATGCCCTCCTTAATACCCATCACCCGGTCACCCCATCCCCCCAGTCCCCTCTGTTCTGTAACCCTCAGTTTGTTTCCCGGACTCCAGAGTCTCTCATGGTTTGTCTCCCTCTCCCGATTTCTTCACATTCAGTTTTCCCTCCCTTCCCCTGTGGTCGTCTGCTCTATTCCTTATGTTCCACATATAAGTGAAACCATATGATCATTGTCTTTCTCTGCTTGACTTATTTTACTTAGCATAATCCCCTCCAGTTCCATCCATGTTGATTCAAATGGTGGGTATTCATCCTTTCTGATGGCTGAGTAATATTGCATTGTATATATGTACCACATCTTCTTTATCCATTCATCTGTTGAAGGGCATCTCAGTTCCTTCCACAGTTTGACTATTGTGGACATTGCTGCTACGAACATTGGGGTGCGTGTGCCCCTTCTTTAACTATATTTGTATCTTTGGGGGTAAATACCTAGTAGTGCAATTGCTGGGTCATAGGGTAGCTCTATTTTTAATGTCTTGAGGAGCTGCCATACTGTTTTCCAGAGTGGCTGTACCAGCTTGCCTTCCCACCAACAGTGTAAGAGGGTTCTCCTTTCTCCACAACCTTGCCAGCACTTGTTGTTTCCTGTCTTGTTAATTTTGGCCATTCTAGCCGGTGTAAGATGGTATCTCATTGTGGTTTTGATTTGTATTTTCCTGATGACTAGTGATGTTGAACATTTTTTCATGTGTCTGTTAGCCATTTGTATGTCTTCTTTGGGAAAGTATCTGTCTTCTGCCCATTTCTTGACTTGATTACTTGTGTTTTGGGTGTTGAGTTTGATAAGTTCTTTATAGATTTTGGATATCAGCCCTTTATCTGAAATGTCATTTGCAAGTATCTTCTCCCATTCTGTGGATTGCCTCTTAGTTTTGTTGAATGTTTCCTTTGCTGTGCAAAAGCTTTTTATCTTGATGAAATCCCAGAAGTTCTTCATTTTTGCTTTTGTTTCCCTTGCCTTTAGAGATGTGTCTTGAAAGAAGTTTCTGTGGCCAATGTCAAAGAGGTTACTGCCTATGTTCTCCTCTAGGATTTTGATGGATTCACATTGAGGTCTTTCATCCATTTAGAGTTTATCTTTGTGTATGGTATAAGAGAATGCTCTAGTTTCATTCTTCTGCATGTGGCTGTCCAGTTTTCCCAGCATCATTTATTGAAGAGACTGTCTTTTTCCCATTGGATGTTCTTTCCTGCTTTGTTGAAGATTAATTGACCATAGAGTTGAGGGTCCATTTCTGGGGTCTGTATTCTGTTCCATTGATCTATGTGTCTGTTTTTGTGCCAATACCATACTGTCTTGATGACTCCTGGTATTTGAAAAGGTTCCTTCTATAGTATTGAGCTGGTTATTACTCAGTGCATGGGTGTAAGGATTGGGGAAAGAATTGGTAGAAAGAAATGGAGGTAACAGTGCCTCCATTTTCGGAATATGAGACAGGAAGATCTTAGCAAAATTTATTAATGAGAATGGTTCCAAAAATGGAAAGCAAAATTATAGCAAACTGAATCCAACAGTTTATGAGAATGAAAACATGCCAGAAAAAAATAATTCCAACAAATATAGAAAAAATAATTGATAAAATTCAATCCCCATTCATGATAGAAATGTTTAATAAATTAAGCATAGAAATAAGATTCTTAACTTTGAAGAAAGGTACTTAGAAAATATTATAACAGGGGTGCCTGGGTGGCTCAGTCATTAAGTCTCTGCCTTCAGCTCAGGTCATGATCCCAGGGTCCCGGGATTGAGCCCCACATCGGGCTCCCTGCTCAGTGGAAAGCCTGCTTCTCCCTCTCCCACTCCCCCTGCTTGTGTTCCTGCTCTCGCTGTCTCTATCTCTGTCAAATAAATAAATAAAATCTTTAAAAAAAAAAGGAACTATTATGATTAACATCCTTGTAAATGGGACAGTGTTACAAATACTCCTTTTAAAGGGAGAAGTAAGTTAAACAGATTCACAAGTTTCTGGCTTATCTTTTTTGAGTTTTGCTTCACAAAAATATGTATGTTATTTTTCCTGCTTTTTACACAATAGATAGCATTCATTTTATAGTCTGCATTTTGTTTTCCTCACTTAACAATATATTCTAGAAATCAGTGGATATTAGTTGACAGAGCTTTGTCATCTTTTTTTATAGGTTCATAATACTCAATTTTGTAGAAGTACCATAACTTTTTATGTGGGCATTTAGGTTGTTTCTATCTAATATCTTGCAATTACAAATAATACTACAATGCAAATCTTTTGCATATGCATTTTCACATTTTTGGAAATTTCTAAAACTAAGGTAAAAAAATAAGTGTACATTTATGTTTTGTTAGATTTTGACAATTTTTTCCATAGTAATTGAAACATTTTATATTTTCACTGGCATTATGTCAGAATATTTGTTTCCCCACAGATTTGCCAAAAGACTATGCTGTCAAACTCTTAATTTTTTTCATCCTGATAAGAAATTATATCTTGGTATTTTAATTTTCATTTCTTTTGTTAGAATTGCAAATGATTATCATGATTGTAGTTGAATATGTATTCATAAGTTTAGAAAATTGTCTGTCTCCAGTTTCTCATTTTTTAAAATGGATTTTTTCAGGATTTTTTTTTTTTAGTCTTTTTTACTATAGGCAATGACTTTTTGGATAACACCACCAAATGCATGAAAGAACTGATAAAAGACTTCATTAAAGTTACAAACTCTGCTTTTCAATAGACAATGTCAAGGGAATGAGAATACAAGCCACAGACTGGGAGAAAACACTTACAAAAGACATGTCTGATAAAAGACTGCTATCTAAAATATACAGGAAACTTTTAAGCTCAACAGTAGGAAAATGAACAACTAATTAAAACTGCATCTGAAAAGGGGATTGATACATTTACCTTGGGGCGCCTGGGTGGCTCAGTGGGTTAAGCATCTGCCTTGGGCTCAGGTCAAGATCCCAGGGTCCTGGGATCAAGCCCCGTGTCAGGCTCCCTGCTCAGCCAGAAGCCTGCTTCTCCCTCTCCCACTCCCCCTGCTTGTGTTCCCTCTCTCGCTGTGTCTCTCTCTGTCAAATAAATAAAATCTTTAGGAAAAAAAAAAAAGAATTTCTGTCAGAATCAAAGTAAAAGTTACTTGACACATTGTTAGACAGGATGAACTCCCACATCACAAATAATGTATTGCCTAGCTCTCTTCCAAATTCTAAAGTTGGCCTGTAATAAGTGTTTAAGTGTACTTTTGCAAATATCTACCACTTATTTTGATCAAAACATTTTAGGAAAACAATGAAATCTTGATATGGAATTTTCTCTTGAATAGAGATTTTCACAAGCTGATTAAATGTTCACAAGTTTCTATGAACTCATATTGGCAAATGATACATCAGCTAATATGAAGAGATAAGAAAATTCACTGACTTTTGGAACTGAATCCTGAAAAAGACATGCCTTATAAAATTTTAGAACTGAAGTGCCCCGAGAGACCACTGGACCCAACCTCTTTTTATATAGATGATGAACTGTGGACATAAGCACACCACTGGGCAGAACTCAGGTTACATGACTTTCAATGTAACACATGACCTCCACAGTACACTGACTCCAGGAAAGGAGACAAATGGCATCTGAATCCAAAAACTGATGGGCATTGGTTCTTTAGCTGGGGTGCCTGAACCAACAGCATCACCATCACCTGGGAATTTGTTAGAAATGTAAATTCACAGACCTCACCTCAGAGCTACTGAGTCAGATAGTCTGTAGGTGGAGCCTAGTGAACTGTGTTTTAATATGCCCTCCAGATAATTCTGATATACACTGATGTGTGATAACCATTTTGATAGGAGACAGTGCAAGAAAGGATATTTTAATTACTCCTATTCATATTTACAAAGCATTAAAAATAGAATGATAGAAATTGGAAAAATATTCTGATTAAAGATTTATAATTATGTTGAAAAGATTTTTTTTATAAAAAGCTAACTGGGAATAATGTTTAAGAGATATGCTAATTTAATTAACAATTCTTTGCTAAAACAAATAGGTGAAGAAAATTAAGAGATACAAACTTCCAGTTATAAAATAAATAAGTCATGAGGATGAAAAGTAGAGCATGGGGAATACAGTCAACAATACTGTAATAATGCTGTCTGGTGACAGATGGTGACTACACTCATCCTGCTGAGCAGTGAATAATGTTTGGAATTAATGAAGCAGAATGTTGTACACCTGAAACTAATATAACACTGTAGGTCAATAATACTTTAATAAAAATAAATAAATAAAAATAACACCTTAAAGGAAACATTAAAATATACCACAGTTCTATAATAAAACATCAGTCTTCAAAAAATGCTTATTTTCTGATTAAGATGCACTCCTCAACTGAATGCTATGCTTTATTTTGCTGATGCTGTATTACCTTGGTATTTTTTGCTCTTCCGAGTAGTCTATGTTATGCCACGTTCTATCCTTACCAGCCAGGCAAAGGCACAATTACCAACCATATGTCATTTTCTGTTTTTGTCAATTACAAGAACACATACTTTAAAACTCCAGATGTCTAAAATACTAAGTAGCCTTTTATTTCATCACATTCATTATACTAAAGGATGAAATATATCAGAAAATCTCTTACAGTACAAAAATTTCTGAGTCGTCCATATTGTACATAAAGACAGAGTTAATTCATTTTTGCTGCTGCATAATATTTCACTGTGTGAATACACTATCATTTACTTATCAAATTCTACTAATAGGCATTTGGGTTATTTCTAGAGTTTTGCTCTTACAGTGTTGCTGTGAACATTTTTCTCCATGTCTCCTGGAAGATATATGTGAGAGTTTCTTTGGGATATATACCCCAATGTAGGGCTTGATCTCATGACCCTGAGATCATGACTTGAGTCATACGCTCAACGATTTGAGCCACCCAGGTGCCCTGCACACTTTTTATATACTTATTCACATGTGTTTCTTCTGCGAAATGGCTTCTAGGTATTTTGCCCATTTTAAAATAACTCTTTGAGTAGGAATTCTATAGCCTTTTTATCCCCCAAACATGGTTTTTATTCATTTTCTCACTAGCACTGACCTATTACACTTAAAAATTTCCATTGGATTAAAGGAAACTTATATCTTAAGAGAGCAAATACTGTAAATTGCCACTTAGAATTTTTTATGGTTTTCTATTGTTAAAATTTCTGTTCTACAATGGAATATGTTTTTGTTTCACTCACTGTAAAAGCTTTTGCTATATATTCATATATACTTGTTACTAATAAAACTAACAATAATAGAAGATGAGCTTAATTTTGGGTAAATTTAGTGTTCCTGGGCTTTTATTTCTTCAGATGTAAAGTGGAGGTCAGTAAAGATTAAAATGAGGTAATATCATGTAACAGCCTTAGTACATTAAAGGCACAGTAAAGGATGGTTATTTTAACTTGAATGAAACTAAATTTCCAATAGAGCAATACCCATACCAATATATTTACCACATAGCATCAAGAAGTTATTCACTGTCATCCCCCCATCTACCCAGAGACAACAAAAGCTAGGCTGTTAGGGTGGCCAAGACCAATGAAGTATGAAGTAGAAATCAACTATGTTCTATCCAGTTGAACTCCCATTTGACAGATTCAAAAACAGAGGTCCAAGAAGTTTCTGAAACTTGCCCAAAGATGGACAACTAATTTGGGGCTGAGCCAAGTCTAGGAGCAGGGTTCTTCTAACCAATACAAACATTTCCTTCATCTATGTGGCTCATCTCAGTTTACAAAGCACCTCTTCAGCTCCATGACTGTTTATTGTATTACATCAGTTTGCCGAGATGGCCTTTCTTGTCCTTCTTGTCTTTGGGAGAGAGTCTGGGGAGATATTTTTTTCTCAAACTCCAATGTTTTGGCAGCTAATTCTACAATGAATGTTAAACAACAACAAAAAACAATCCATACACATACATACACATATGTGTAAATGTGTGTGTACATAAATACGTATATATGGAAGAAGCCTTAACATGTCTCCTGGGTCATCCATTGCTGACCACATCTCAGCAGTTGTGGAGAACAAATAGGGGATGGATTTCAGTTTGAGAACTGTAAATTGCTTTTGATACCTTGATAATAAAAGGCTCAGAAGTGTTTATGCTTTCAAAAAGTCATGATATCATTCATTAGATACCTTTTAATAAGTCTCATTTTGAGAAAGATGATGAGGTTGGCCAGCTAGCCTTCATGTAATTTTTGCAGTAAAGCATTCGAAGAATGAACAGTTAAGCCAATTCATTTCTCTTTCCAAAATTTTCCTTCTTAATATTTTTGTTTTAAGGTTATTCTGTTAAAATATGGGTTTTTGAACATTATATAAAAAAAGAGATCTTAGGAGGGATAAAAAGCAGATAATAAATCCAAAACAATTCATAGATACTAAAAACCAGAACTTGAGGGTGAGGAGGAAGGCACCACGTTTTTCCCCCCACAGAGCTATTACGTACAAGATAACCATCCTCAAAAGCAAGAATGGGAAAGAACAGCAAAAACTCAGCTGCAAAATGAAGATTCAGTCTGGGATTTTAGCTCTTAATGTCTTAAAGATGGGCATCAAGTACCCTTTTCCAAAAAAGGCAAAGAGTGATAAATCCAATTTGGACTTTTAGTCAGCTGTGTGGACAGCAGTTCATGGAGGGGTACACTATTATGGGAATACACTCAGTTTTTCCCTTTCCCATCATGATGCTTGTACCCACTGGATGGGGGAAGAAAACCAGATTTGCTTATTTGAGGTCTGCTTGTTGATCCTGTAGACGCCTATATCTCTACCTGGTGTAGTTATTAAAATGCTAAATGAAACATCTTAGTGCCTAAATGTGTAATGGTTGTTTGCAAAGTCTTCAAAAAACAAAAACAAAAATAAAACAAATTCTTTCTTAGTATGTTTAGCATCTCCTCTGCTGGTCTTTCATAGGAGGTCCCCTCTAGAAAGCCTTGGTCACCCCAAGTTCCCATTTTCCTCAAATGCATCAAATGAACATGCTTTTCAACATTCAGGATCTTGCTGAGGTAGTGAAGGTCAAACAGGCTTGGTCCAGTATGCTGGCCATGGCAAATGCAGAGCCAGGTATATTCCAGTGGCTGGGGAAATCCCAGTTCAGATTTGGGCCAGGCTGGGGGGCACTGCCCAGAGCAGGAGGCTTGTGGGTCCTCAAGATTCATTTTTGATACTAACCCCTTGTTCGTTTTATTTGTTAAATATATCTTATTATAGTATGAAGTTTGTTTTTACATGTCTTTTATGGTATTTCTGCATAACATTACTTCAATATAATTAAATTGATCAAATTTTTTTAGAATTACATTTTTTAGTGTCCTGCTTAAAATATTATTTCCTACCTCAAAGTCAGAAAAATATTCAATGATATATTCTAACAAAAGTTTAAGTTTTATTTTTTACTTTTAGTTTCATGCTCCATCTGGATTTGATTTTGTACATGATGTAAGGTTCAGATCTAATATCCTCTTCTTCTAAGTGGAAATCCTTTTTTCCAAGCTTGTTTTTTTTTTTTTTTAATTTTAATTTTTTTTTTTAAAGATTTTATTTATTTATTTGAGAGAGAGATAATGAGAGACAGAGAGCATGAGAGGGAGGAGGGTCAGAGGGAGAAGCAGACTCCCCGCCGAGCAGGGAGCCCGATGCGGGACTCGATCCTGGGACTCCAGGATCATGACCTGAGCCGAAGGCAGTCGCTTAACCAACTGAGCCACCCAGGCGCCCTTCCAAGCTTGTTTTATTGATTACTTCCCTCATTTTCCACAGATTAGTCAAGCCAACACTGTCAAATGTCAAACTTACTGTATCTGCCTAAGTCCTGATATGGAGTAGGGCAAGTTCTTTCTCCTTTTGTCTCATTCTCTTGTTCTTCTTGTTCCTCCTCCCCTTCCTCCTCCATCAGAAGGGTCTTGTCTATTACTAGATCTTTTAATCTTCCATATAACCATAGAAATGTCTTCCCTGACAGAAATTCTTAATATGGAGTTTCCTCCTAGATCTCAACATAAATGCTAATTAGCCCAGGTACAAGAAGTTTTCTAGACCTCAGAGGTGAGCCCCTGTCTTGCAAAGGCAAACAAAATTCTAATACAATAGTTTAGGTAACCTGAAGAGAGCAACCTGGTGACAACTTTTGTAGCATGGTTTCACTGCCATTTGTGCTTGTTAATATAAATGAACCTGGAGAAAACTTCCAGACTCATTCTATGAGGCCAGCATTACCTTGATCCCAAAACCAGACAAAGACCTCATCTAAAAGGAGAATTACAGACAATATCCCTGATGAACATGGATGCAAAAATATTCACCAAGATACTAGCCAATAGGATCTAACAGTACATTAAAAAGATTATGTACCATGATCAAGTGGGATTTATTCCTGGGCTGCAAGGGTGGTTCAACATCTGCAAATCAATCAGTGTGATACGCCACATTAATAAAAGAAAGGACAAGAACCATATGATCCTCTCAAGAGATGCAGAAAAAGCATTTGACAAAACACAGCATGCTTTCTTGATTAAAACTCTTGCAGTGTAGAGATAGAGGGAACATACCTCAATATCATAAAAGCCATCTATGAAAAGCCCACAGAGAATATCATTCTCAATGGGGAAAAACTGAGAGCTTTTCCCCTAAGGTCAGGAACACGGCAGGGATGTCCACTCTCACCACTGTTGTTCAACATAGTACTAAAAGTCCTAGCCTCAGCAGTAAGACAACAAAAAGAAATAAAAGGCATCCAAATTAATAAAGAAGTCAAACTTTCACTCTTCACAGATGATATGATACTCTATGTGGAAAACCAAAATGACTCCACTCAAAAACTACTAGAACTCACACAGGAATTCAGCAAAGTGGCAGGATATAAAATCAGTGCACAGAAGTCAGTTGCATTTTTATACACAAACAATGAGACAGAAAAAAGAGAAATTAAGGAATCAATCCCATTTATAATTTTACCAAAAACCACAAGATATCTAGGAATAAACCTAATCAAAAAGGTAAAGGATCTGTACTCTGAAAACTATAGAACACTTAAGAAATTGAGGAAGACACAAAGAAAAGAAACAGCATTTCATGCTGATGGATTGGAAGAACAAATATTGTGAAAATGTCTATGCTACCCAGAGCAATCTACACATTCAATGCAATCCCTATCAAAATACCATCAGCTGTTTATAGCAGCAATGTCCACAATAGCCAAACTGTGGAAAGAGCCAAGATGTCCATCGACAGATGAATGGATAAAGAAGAGGTGGTATATATATATATATACAATGGAATATTATGCAGCCATCAAAAGGAATGAGATCTTGCCATTTGCAACGACGTGGATGGAACTGGAGGGTATTATGTTGAGTGAAATAAGTCAAAAAGAGAAAGACATGTATCATATGATCTCACTGATATGAGGAATTCTTAATGGCAGGAAACAAACTGAGGGTT
>NW_027868103.1:0-252 GCF_054177405.1 Leptonychotes weddellii | reverse complement strand
TTGGGCAAAATCATCTAATGCAAAGCCTATTTGATAATACAATGTTGACTGTGTCATGTAATTGATCGAACACTGTACTGAAAGTTAAAAACAGAATTGTTGTGTGGGTGCAGAGTGCTTGTCAGTGTATCCGTTGTTCACCCTCACGATTACAGGCTGACTGGCCGGTGTGGCTTGCCACCCCACATCACGGGACACCGCTGTGTTGTGTATGGCTGGCCCAGGAAAGATCAAAATTCACAATGTGAAACA
>NW_027868102.1:0-252 GCF_054177405.1 Leptonychotes weddellii | reverse complement strand
TCTGCCTGTCAAAAATAGTAGCATACAAAATATACTCATGTGCACCTGAATTATTTTTATCATAGCATATATTAATGATTAAATCTTCATAAATATACAAAGAGATGCCTATTTTTTTTCTCTAAATAGAAATTTTTTATTGAGATAAAACAGGGGCCAGGAGAAAATCTTCAGTGGCTCACCAAAGAGTGTGTACTTTCCACCAAGAGAACTAAAAGTGAGAAATATTAGTGAATTCCCCAAAGAGCTCAC
>NW_027868101.1:0-252 GCF_054177405.1 Leptonychotes weddellii | reverse complement strand
TTTTCATTCCAACGAACACCGGTTGTTCTGTACCAGCTTCTTTCTTTATCCTTGTCTTCTTATCCTGCACTTTCCCTGGACGTGGGGACATTGTTCGGAAGAAATATGGGAGTTCACCTGACCTAGACAAGCCTCTGCTGTTAGTGAAAATACCACAATAGGGGTGACTTCTGCTTCACGTTTGTTTCTTCCTTAATTATAGTTTCATTAGGCCTAGAGGGAGTGGCCACACCTAGGGCTTTTATGAACCGT
>NW_027868100.1:0-252 GCF_054177405.1 Leptonychotes weddellii | reverse complement strand
TAATAAAAAGTTAAAAAGAGCATGAGGTCTATAACGAAATAAATTAATAAGACATACTGCATGATGGCAATGCACATTTTCAAAGGACCCAGTCAAATAAGTGCCCTTTTAAAATGTCACAATGCTTGGAGCACCTGGGTGGCTCAGTCAGTTAAGTGTCTGCTTTCGGCTCAGGTCATGATCTCAGGGTCCTGGGATCGGGTCCCTCATCGGGCTCCCTGCTCAGCCTGGAGTCTGCTTCTCCCTCTCCCT
>NW_027868099.1:0-252 GCF_054177405.1 Leptonychotes weddellii | reverse complement strand
TTTTCCAGGAAAAGAAAGAGCACCCTAAGAAATTTCAAGATGTCTTATATAATAAGGGTTATAGTAAGTATTCAAACTAAGTCTTTCAACATCAAATCCAGTATTTAGTTACTCCATGATAGCTGGGTGTTTGTAAAGTTACCATGTTTCAGCTTTGCAGTATTTGCCATCTTTTTAATTCATTTTTTCTTTTAAAAAATGCAATAAAAATTTGAACCCTGTACATTTGTATCATACAAAACTAATACAACA
>NW_027868098.1:0-252 GCF_054177405.1 Leptonychotes weddellii | reverse complement strand
TTATTATGTTATGTTAATCACCAAACATTACATCATTAGTTTTTGATGTAGTATTCCATGATTCATTGTTTGCGTATAACACCCAGTGCTCCATGCAGTGCGTGCCCTCTTTAATACCCATCACCAGGCTAACCCATCCCCCCACCTGACAAGTGGTAGTTTCTTAAAGGTTAGTTCAAATGTGGAATCTGAAGCCACATTAAACTTTTCTACTCTGTTTCATTAAAATCTGTTGGTCTAGTTTGCACTTTG
>NW_027868097.1:0-252 GCF_054177405.1 Leptonychotes weddellii | reverse complement strand
CTAGGTCCTTGGAGGAGCAGGAGACTTTTCCAGCCCAGTCCCCTATGAAATCTTCAGTGGCACTGACTCTAGGGGGGAATGGGTGAGCCATTAGGATCTGCTGAGGAATGTTGTGTGGCTTGGAGGCTACTCCGCTGTCTAGGGGGTGCAGGGGAGACTAGGGGCACTCAAGACAGATGGGCCCAGGCTGGGCAGGCAGCAGGGCTGGAAGCTCCAGCTCCTCAGGCCACACGAAGGGGCAAGCAGGCAGGG
>NW_027868096.1:0-252 GCF_054177405.1 Leptonychotes weddellii | reverse complement strand
GGCTGGCCTTGGCCCGGAATACGCTGCCTGGCCCGTGGGGCCGTGCTGCCTGGGTATACCCTAGCGGAGTTCTGCTTGCTTAGCGCTGGACCTCGGCCCTCAGCCTGGCCCCTTCCTGCAGGGAGGAGGTGGTGCCTGGGCCTCCCGGCGTTAGCAGCAGGACTTGGTTGTCAAGAATTAGGAGCCTTTAAGAAGAATGAGATGCGGGGCCTGGGTGTCTCAGTCATTAAGCGTCTGCCTTTGGCTCAGGTC
>NW_027868095.1:0-252 GCF_054177405.1 Leptonychotes weddellii | reverse complement strand
GCTGCACCAGCTTGCACTCCCACCAACAGTGTAGGAGGGTTCCCCTTTCTCCACATCCTCACCAACATCTGTCATTTCCTGACTTGGTAATTTTAGCCATTCTGATGGGTGTGAGGTGGTATCTCATTGAGGTTTTGATTTGGATTTCCCTGATGCCGAGCGATGTTAAGCACGTTTTCATGTGTCTGTTGGCCATTTGAATGTCTTCTTTGGAAAACTGTCTGTTCGTGTCTTCTGCCCATTTCTTGATTG
>NW_027868094.1:0-252 GCF_054177405.1 Leptonychotes weddellii | reverse complement strand
GACCAGGTCGTCTGCTTGGTCCCTGAAACCGGACCCCACAGAACGGTGGGCGTGGTTCAGGGAGGGGGCAGGGCCGCACCCCCTCCCACGGACGCTGCCATCAGAGCTGATGTCGCCCCCAAGGACCAGCGGAGCCCTCCTGACCGGCTTGCCCACGGGGAAGGCTGCCCTTTGGAGAGTTCGCATGATAATCGTGGCGGCCGGAGTGCCGACTGTGGGAAGGCCATGCTAGGTCACGGATTTATGTCGTGG
>NW_027868093.1:0-1822 GCF_054177405.1 Leptonychotes weddellii | reverse complement strand
AGAAGATGGACTCTGAAAAACAAACTGAGGGTTCTAGAGGGGAGGGGCGTGGGAGGATGGGTTGGCCTGGTGGTGGGTATTGAGGAGGGCACGTTCTGCATGGAGCACTGGGTGTTGTGCACGAACAATGAATCATGGAACACTTCATCTAGAACTAATGATGTAATGTATGGGGATTAACATAAGAATAAAAAAAAAATTAAAAAAAAAAAAAAAAAGAATGTCTGTTGTTTATCTTGTCTTGCGTATCTTATACATTTAGCACCAACCTAGGAAAATGTTTTTGGGAAAATGGTTTATTATGACCATATTTTCAACCTTTGCTATGGAAATAACTATAGATGTATTACACTGTATTACTTTTTGTGATGAAGATGACACTTTAGGTCAGAAGCATATATGCTTTAAGTTATATTTAAAGTAATGATGACCTGTTTTGTTTCCGAAGATTTTTGCTTAGTCCCTCTTGTGTTCAATAATGATCAATCTTGTCTAGAGACCAAAGGTTTTGGTCATGTGGAGCAGAATTTCTGGTCGTGTGAAGTCCATATGGGAACTGGACCTCTGGTTATAACCTCATTAGCACCATCACCAAAACAGCTGAGGAAACCAGCTCATCTTCCATGGCATAAACCACAAAGAGTCACTTCACTTATCCAAATGCAGCTTCACTAAAAGTTTGCTTTCAGCTTCTTTAGGATTCTTCCTTTTGCTTTATCTGTTTCTGGGCCTCATCACCATCTCTAATTATTCTTATATTATAGAAGCCAGTGTTCCAGCAAAAGCAAGATTGAAAGTTTCCTCTCTCCTTTGAATTTCAGCTACTAAAAAGTCTTTAAAATCATCCAATTTAATTTGGTCAATGAAAGTTTTCAGTTAAACAAATAAACATATAGAAACAAAACATTTGTGCCTGATGTATTGTTTTATTTTTTTAATTTAATTTAATTTTATTATGTTAGTCACCATACAATACATCATTAGTTTTTGATGTAGTGATCCACAATTCACTGTTTTCATATAACACTCAGTACTCCATGCAGTATGTGCCCTCCTTAATACCCATCACCGGGCTAACCCATTCACCCCACACCCCTCCCCTCTAAAACCCTCAGTTTGTTTCTCAGAGTCCATAGTCTCTCATGGTTCCTCTCCCCCTCCAATTTCCTCCCCTTCATTTTTCCCTTCTTTCTCCTAATATCCTTCATGCTATTCCTTATGTTCCACAAATAAGTGAAACCATATGATAATTGACTTTCTCTGCTTGACTTACTTGACTTAGCATAATCTCTCCAATCCCATCCATGTTGATGTAAAAGTTGGGTATTCATCCTTTCTGATGGCTGAGTAATATTCCATTGTATATATGGACCACATCTTCTTTATCCATTCATCTGTTGAAGGGCATCTCGGCTCTTCCCACAGTTTGGCTATTGCAGACATTGCTGCTATAATATTGGGGTGCATATGGCCCTTCTTTTCACTACATCTGTATCTTTGGGGTAAATACCCAGGAGTGCAATTGCTGGGTCATAGGGTAGCTCTATTTTTAAATTTTTGAGGAACCTCCACACTGTTTTCCAAAGTGGCTGTACCAACTTGCATTCCCACCAACAGTGTAAGAGGGTTTCCCTTTCTCCACAACCTCTCCAACATTTGTTGTTTCTTGCCTTGTCAATTTTTGCCATTCTAACTGGTGTAAGGTAGCATCTCAATGTGGTTTTGATTTGAATTTCCCTGATGGCTAATGATGATGAACATTTTTCATGTGTCTGTTAGCGATTTGTATGTCTTCTTTTGAGAAGTGTCTGTTCATGTCTTC
>NW_027868092.1:0-252 GCF_054177405.1 Leptonychotes weddellii | reverse complement strand
GGGGGACGGGGGATATGTGTTGGAGGAAACCCCCAGGCCCCTGCAAGGTTTCCGTCTGGAGCCCCACAGAGACACCGGGGGCGGGGGAGCCTGGGGGCGTGGCAGGGAGAATGGAGACTCCCCATGGCCAGGTCAAGGTGGGACACCCGCGGGTCCTCACTGGTAATGTCGGTGTGAAATACCGTTTCAGAGAGCATCATGTGGGTCTTTCGAAGACCCTCCGGGACGGCAGTCAGAAGAGGGGAGCAGGGC
>NW_027868091.1:0-252 GCF_054177405.1 Leptonychotes weddellii | reverse complement strand
GTTGGTTAAGCGACTGCTTTCGGCTCAGGTCATGATCCTGGAGTCCCGGGATCGAGTCCCGGGATCGAGTCCCGCATCGGGCTCCCTGCTCAGCAGGGAGCCTGCTTCTCCCTCTGACCCTCACCCCTCTCATGTGCTCTCTCTCTCTCATTCTCTCTGTCTCAAATAAATAAATAAAATCTTTAAAAAAAAAAAAAAAGGTAAAGTGGGGGCACCTGGGTGGCTCAGTCGGTTGGGCATCTGCCTGTGGCT
>NW_027868090.1:0-252 GCF_054177405.1 Leptonychotes weddellii | reverse complement strand
TTTTGAGGAAGAAAATGAAGAAATTGGAGGAGGTGCAGAAGGCTGACAGGGTGAAAGGAAGAGACTTTTTTCTAAAGAATTGCGATGTATGATGTATGGGTTTGGGGATGACCAGAATCCTTATACTGAGTCAGTAGATATTCTTGAAGACCTTGTCATAGAGTTCATCACTGAAATGACTCACAAGGCAATGTCAATTCAAGACAAGGTCGGGTACAAGCTGAAGATATCGTCTTCTTGATTCGAAAGGAC
>NW_027868089.1:0-252 GCF_054177405.1 Leptonychotes weddellii | reverse complement strand
GCTGGAGGAGCAGTGGCCCGACTGTGCCGTGGATCACGGTTTATGGCAACCCGGAGCTGGGAGCCCGCGCCTTGGCTCCATCTCTGCAGCCGGCTTCCCTGCTCTGATACCTGGGAGCTCTGCCACACTCAGGCACCCCCGGTCTTTCTGTGACCCCGAGGGTCCTGAGACCACATTGTCCCGTGAGGGTTCCACCCCCCGCTTAGCCACCGGAGCAACATCCCTCAGCAGAGCAGATTTCTAAAAGTTCCG
>NW_027868088.1:0-252 GCF_054177405.1 Leptonychotes weddellii | reverse complement strand
TTGAGATGACATATGATATCGAGCAGCAGAGCTCTGTGGTCATAATTAGCTGGGCACGAATGCTATATGCTTCCTAGGACTGAGGGACAAATAGGTTCTGAGCATGTTGATTCGAAGTTTCATTGAAGAAACTTTCAGTCAGTGGATCAGTTTGATTCTGTAATTAGCACACAGTACCTAATGTTTCGGTACTGTTCTGAGGACCAATGCTCAAAGTGGATTTTGTTCTTGAACAGTGTCCCAGTAGATTTG
>NW_027868087.1:0-252 GCF_054177405.1 Leptonychotes weddellii | reverse complement strand
TGCTCCTGAATTCCTTTTTTAAAGAGTTCTTACTTCAGAAAATTTGTAATTGCATTGTTTCTCTGCCCCTTTTGAAATGTACACTCATCTTTTCCCAGCCTCCTGCCAGATTTACAACCCAGGAATGTCTTTAACAAGAATCTGGGAGCCATCCCCTTGAAATGTAATCATAGATGGAGATAGTGTCTCTGTCTCCAAGCGTTGTGGGAAAGTAGGAGCCTAACTTTGATGAGTATCAATTAGCAAACATAG
>NW_027868086.1:0-252 GCF_054177405.1 Leptonychotes weddellii | reverse complement strand
TGTTTGGAAAATCCATAAAGAGTTTTCGTTTGCAATTTTGTTTCTTTTGTTATGTCAAGTTTGAATGTTACAGTACTTCAATTGAAAAGCTTTTGTCAAGTTTTTTCTTGTAATTTTTTCTTTACTTGTAAGTATCATTTTGTCCTTTAATCCTGTACCCTAAAATAAGAAATACATTTTTGACAGAGGCTTAATGTTTTAACAAAAGAGTGTGGACATTTTTATTTTAAATTTAGGCAAAAGTATACTATA
>NW_027868085.1:0-252 GCF_054177405.1 Leptonychotes weddellii | reverse complement strand
CGATTTCCCCCGCTTCATTCTTCCCCTCCCGCTACCTTCTTCTTCTTCTTTTTTTTTTTTCTTAACATATATTGCATTATTTGTTTCAGAGGTACAGATCTGAGATTCAACAGTCTTGCACAATTCACAGCGCTTACCAGAGCACATACCCTCCCCAGTGTCTATCACCCAGTCACCCCATCCCTCCCACCCCACCCCCACTCCAACAACACTCAGTTTGTTTCCTGCGATTAAGAATTCCTCATATCAGTG
>NW_027868084.1:0-252 GCF_054177405.1 Leptonychotes weddellii | reverse complement strand
TCCCCAGCCCCTCCCTGGATCCCCTCTCACACTCAGACTCTCAGGAGGGGGCACTAAGGAGGACAGAATCCTTGAAAAGAACCAACCACTGGGTTGGGATAGCTGCTGGTGGAGTTCCTTTTGTTTTCATCAGAAGACAAATCTTGTGGCAAGTAACCAGATACAAACCTAGTTTGTGGCATGGGAGAACAGGCAATTAGACTTTTTTTTTCTAATTTCTGTATTTGTTCATTTATCACTTTATGTATCCCT
>NW_027868083.1:0-252 GCF_054177405.1 Leptonychotes weddellii | reverse complement strand
TGCTGTTGGCTTACCCTTAGCAGCCGGAGGGGCTTTTTAAAAATGTAAATCTGAGATCATTTCATTCCTCTGCACAGAGTTTCTGAAGACTTCCTGTCTCTCATCTAAAGTCCTTTCCATGCTGAAAAAGTCCTTCTTGAGGGGCTTTCAAACCTTATGGGCCATGCCTCACAACAGGCCATGTATTTTATTTTATTTTTTTTTTTAAGAATTTATTTATTTATTTGAGACAGAGAGAATGAGAAAGAGAGA
>NW_027868082.1:0-252 GCF_054177405.1 Leptonychotes weddellii | reverse complement strand
TCCTGCCCCATGAGATTTGATCATTATTATGCAGTAGCAGCTGGTCTCCCATCGCACACTGGGTGAGGGGAGGGCCAGATCAATGGACTTTGAGTTTACAAATTATTGGGTCAGGAGGAAACATTCCACCATGATGAAGAAGGCTGTGTATCAGCCAGAGATTTTGAACTGAGTTGACTGCATCAACGAGATGTCTTCAGGGTGGGGTGTTGGGTGGATTCTCTGAGTGGGGCAGAAGCATGCTTTCATGTA
>NW_027868081.1:0-252 GCF_054177405.1 Leptonychotes weddellii | reverse complement strand
TCGGGGGTGGTCCAAGAAACTCTGACCCAGTTACAGGAACGAGTACATCGCCAGTGGGAAACACTCCAGCGGACAACTTGGTGGGATACCCTCTCACAATGGTTCCCTTGGTTCACCCCTCTTATCGGCCCCCTCTTACTGCTTCTCCTCATAGTAGCATTTGGTCCTTGTATTCTTAATGCCCTTACTAGGTTTATCACTACTCAAATTGCTAAAATCAGACTCCAGTTACTCCTTACTCACTATCATCCC
>NW_027868080.1:0-252 GCF_054177405.1 Leptonychotes weddellii | reverse complement strand
CTCCTCGTGCTCCAACGGGTCAGTCTGGAAGCAGGAAGCCCGCCTGGCCAGCGTCCCTGGAAGACTCTGGGGGTACCCCCAGGACTCCTCGGCCAGCAGAGTCTTCCGAGCCACGAGCCACAGCCGCTCCTTCTCCCGCGCTGCTTGGCCATGGAGGTGGGGGCGTCCCGATGGATTCCCATGCGGCTGGTGCCCTCCCACCTCCCAGAGCGCTTCAGAGCGCTGAAGAACGCGCAGAGAGCAATCAGCGTG
>NW_027868079.1:0-252 GCF_054177405.1 Leptonychotes weddellii | reverse complement strand
CAGAATGAGAGATCTAGCAATCAGCATTCAGGACAAAAGTATCAGAGAGGGAGGGAGGCAACATAGGAACCAAAGAGAAAGGCTGGGAATATCCTGTGATCTAAAAACACTAATCGACTTTGGGCATTTTAAGATATTATCTGGCAAAGTCCCTTTACACTGAAAAACCAGAAAGAATTTGCAAGAAGAAGGGAAAAAAGTAACCACATTCAGTTGTCTTTTGGATCAGCATAATACTGCTTTTCATTGTTT
>NW_027868078.1:0-252 GCF_054177405.1 Leptonychotes weddellii | reverse complement strand
ATATTGAAACTAAAAATAAAACAAAGAAATGATAGCTGTAGAATTACATCCATACACACACACACATACAATTTAGTAATACGATCTGGCTATAAGTTTTGTATTCTATGCATCATGAAAGAAAGAGAGAAAACATAGTCCATGCTCAATATCGATCCAGTCACAGACAACAATACACATAAAACTACTTCCCCATTACATACAGATTTAAAAATGGGATCATGCCCAAAGCCAGGAAGGAAACACCAGTTT
>NW_027868077.1:0-252 GCF_054177405.1 Leptonychotes weddellii | reverse complement strand
GGACAATCCACCCACTGGAGACATGCTACCTCTCGAAAGCAGAGAAGGAGCTTGTTGTGAGGAACATCTAGGGAAGGACCATTTGCTGTCCCCTCCAGAGGCGGGCCTCACAGTGTGGCTTCATCTGGGCTGGGAAGCTGCCAGTGTATCTGACCCGTTCACAATCAAATGCGGGCAAGGTAAGCTCACCCGTCAGAGGCTTTTGGAGAAGCAGTGCTGGGGGGGGAGAAGAGCATCAATTATCTAGATTTT
>NW_027868076.1:0-252 GCF_054177405.1 Leptonychotes weddellii | reverse complement strand
CCGAGGCGATATTCGGGAGGATGGACGGCGGGGAGGGGCCTCCGTGGGCCGCTTCTGGCAAGTGATAGAGCCGGGGAGCACAAAAGCAGAACTTTTAGAAGTCGGCTCCGCTAACAGTCGGGCCACTGCTCCTCCAGCAGGGACCCAACAAGTGGCAGATCCGGGGAGACTCACCTTCCTCCCCCGGGAGGAGCCGCGCAGGAGTGCACCGCAGGGATCTGCTGGGTTTGGAGACTCCACCCAGGGTCGGGT
>NW_027868075.1:0-252 GCF_054177405.1 Leptonychotes weddellii | reverse complement strand
TCGGAACCAGCGCCTGCAAACCGCCCAAAGCGCCTCCCGCTCAGAGTCCCAGTGTCTGACTCTCCCGGAATGGCATCCTGAGCCCGCTGGGTGTGTGGCCCCAGCCCTGTGTGGGCGGCTGGGTCGCCACGCTCCCTGGTCTGTACGTGCAAAATGTCATCCTGTGCCCTGGGTCACACTGGGGAAGCCGCAGGGGTGGCGGGCACCCCCAGGGTGGCGCAGTGGGCATCCACCTCCCCCGTCGGCTCCCTC
>NW_027868074.1:0-252 GCF_054177405.1 Leptonychotes weddellii | reverse complement strand
GTTTTATTTTGTTATTACGTGTTCACATTATACATACAAAATTAAAGTGTTTGGTTTCTTTGCTTCTTCTTTTTTTCCCCTTTTTTAATGTGCTAAGAGTTAGGAGATTATGAGTATTTGCTGATTGCTCCAAGATTCCAATATCTGCTCTTAAATTCTGATGCAATGGCCCAAAGGCATTTCTACTTAGATATCTCATTATCACTTCTAACAATTCTAGTGTTTTTAGAAAGATTTGCACTCAATCTGGCT
>NW_027868073.1:0-252 GCF_054177405.1 Leptonychotes weddellii | reverse complement strand
GAAGCGAGCCAACGGCAAGGAAGGATGGGTGCGGCGGTGGGGTTGGTGCGTGGAGGGCTGCGTGCTCCCCCCTGCTCTTCCGTTCCTGCTGTGTGCCCCAGGCGGACCCGTGCAGCCCCCCAGAACACGAAACCATTCCATCTCACGTGTGAACACATCTTTAATATCAGTGCGTATTAGCATGAATCTTTATTAATATTGGCAATCGTGCGTTAATACTATTTTTACTGACATCAATGCTTTTTAAATATT
>NW_027868072.1:0-1822 GCF_054177405.1 Leptonychotes weddellii | reverse complement strand
TTTTTTTTAAAGATTTTTATTTATTTATTTTGAGACAGAGAGAATGAGAGACAGAGAGCATGAGAGGGAGGAGGGTCAGAGGGAGATGCAGACTCCCTGCCGAGCAGGGAGCCCGATGCGGGACTCGATCCCGGGACTCCAGGATCATGACCTGAGCCGAAGGCAGTCGCTTAACCAACTGAGCCACCCAGGCGCCCCTTCCCAGATTTTTTCTTTTAATTTTTAGTTTCATAGAGTTGTGGTCAAAACAGATGCATGGTATGATTTTATCTTTCTGAATTTGTTGAGACTTGTTTTTTGGCTTAATATGTGATCTCTTCTGGAGAATGTCCCATGTGCACTTGGGACAGTCTTTGGTTTAAAATCTAATTTGTCTGATACAAGGATTGCCACCCCAGCTTTCCTTTGATGTCCATTATCATGGTAAACGGTTTTTCACCGCTTCACCTTCAGTGGTGAATAGATCAGTGCCACACACTATATTTTGGGCATCAGAATACACATTCTTTTCAAGTGCACATGGGACATTCTATCTCAGCTAGGCTGTCATTGAAAATAGAAGGAGAGATAAAAAGCTTCCAGGACAAACAAAAACTAAAAGAATTTGCAAACATGAAACCAGCCCTACAATAAATATTGAAAGGGGTCCTCTAAGCAAAGAGAGACCTTAAAAGCAACATAGACCAGAAAGGAACGCAGACAATATACAGTAACAGTCACCTTACAGGCAATACAATGGCACTAAATTCATATCTTTCAATAGTTACCCTGAATGCCCCAATCAAAAGACACAGGGTTATCAGATTGGATAAAAAAAAAACAAGACGCATCAATATGCTGCCTGCAAGAGACTCATTTTAGACCCAAAGACACCTCCAGATTGAAGGTGAGGGGGTGAAAAACCGTTTACCATGATAATGGACATCAAAAGAAAGCTGGGGTGGCAATCTTTATATCAGACAAATTAGATTTTAAACCAAAGCCTGTAATAAGAGATGAGGAAGGACACTATATCATTCTTAAAGGGTCCATCCAACAAGAAGATCTAACAACTGTAAATATCTATGCCCCTAACATGGGAACAGCCAATTATATAAGCCAATTAATAACAAAAGCAATACAATACAATAATAGTAGGGGACTTTAACACACCCTTCACTGAAATGAACAGATCATCTAAGCAAAAGATCAACAAGGAAATAAAGGCTTTAAATGACACACTGGACCAAATGGGCTTCACAGATATATTCAGAACATTCCATCCCAAAGCAGCAGAATACACATTCTTCTCTAGTGCCCATGGAACATTCTCCAGAATAGATCACATCCTAGGTCATAAATCCAGGCCTCAACCAGTATCAAAAGATTGGGATCATTCCCTGCATATTTTCGGACCACAATGCTTTGAAACTAGAACTCAATTACAAGAGGAAAGTCGGAAAGAACTCAAATACATGTAGGCTAAAGAGCATCCTACTCAAGAATGAAAGGGTCAACCAGGAAATTAAAGAAGAATTTTAAAAATTCATAGAATCCAATGAAAATGAAAACACAACTGTTCAAAATCTTTGGGATGCAGCAAAGGCAGTCCTAAGAGGAAAGTATATAGCAATCCAAGCCTTTCTCAAGAAACAAGAAAGGTCTCAAATACACAACCTAACCCTACACCTAAAGGAGCTGGAGAAAGAACAGCAAATAAAGCCTAAACCCAGCAGGAGAAGAGAAATAATAAAGATCAGAGCAGAAATCAATGAAATAGAAACTAAAAGAACAGTAGAACAGATCAACGAAACTAGGAGCTGGTTCTTTGAAAGAATTAACA
>NW_027868071.1:0-252 GCF_054177405.1 Leptonychotes weddellii | reverse complement strand
TGCACTGGGTTGGCAACTCCACCCTTTGAGCAACAGGCTAATTGTAGCTCCCGTGTGTGCGTTCGCGTGTGTGTGCAGTCTGTCACCTGCTAAAAATAGGCTGCCTTGTGTTCTCGCCTCCACAGGTGCAGCTGTGTTTGGGGAAATAATGCCATTTTTAGTGCTGGTGCTGGTAGGAGATGACTGATGCCTCGCCTCTTAAGAACCAGGACCAGACCAAGGACATCACCCCTGCCCCCGGCCCACCCTGCC
>NW_027868070.1:0-252 GCF_054177405.1 Leptonychotes weddellii | reverse complement strand
CACTAAATCCAAAGAACTTGGCTGTTGGTCAGAAATTCCTCCAAGGAAACTTGTTTAAGTTTTTATTTAAATTACAATTAGTTAATATACAGTGTTATATTCATTTCAGGTGTACAATCTAGTGACTCAACACTTCCAGGCAAACCTGGCGTTCATCACAACTGCATGACTTAATCCCCACCACCTACTGAACCCATCCCCCCAACCACCTCCCCTCTGAAAACCATCAGTTTCTTTTCTATAGTTAAGAGT
>NW_027868069.1:0-252 GCF_054177405.1 Leptonychotes weddellii | reverse complement strand
TTCTGATGCTTAGAGAAATGCTGGATATATAGGTACACAGTAGGTTATATTTGATAATTATGATATATGATAATAAGCTTAGAGTCTAAATTGACAAGATCACAAAGCAAGAAGTAATTCATTACTTTTTACCATTTGAAACAAGATGGTTAATTCCCCTCCATAGAGTAGCTAAGATTCAAAATATTTTTTCTGGGGGTGCCTGGGTGGCTCAGTCGGTCAGGCATCTGCCTTCAGCTCAAGTCATGATCT
>NW_027868068.1:0-252 GCF_054177405.1 Leptonychotes weddellii | reverse complement strand
GGCTAAATGGGTGAAGGGAAGTGGGAGATACAGTTTTCCAGTTATGAAATGAGTAAGTCATGGGGATGAAAGGTACAGCACGGGGAATATGGTCAGTGGTATTATGACAGCATTGTATGGTAACATATGGTAGTTACACTTGTGGCGTACCATAGATAATGTATAGACTTGACAAATTACTATGTTGTACACCTCAAACTAATGTACCAATGTGTATCAATTATACTTCAAGAAAAAAATAAAGATTCCATG
>NW_027868067.1:0-252 GCF_054177405.1 Leptonychotes weddellii | reverse complement strand
GTTTTATTTTGTTATTACGTGTTCACATTATACATACAAAATTAAAGTGTTTAGTTTCTTTGCTTCTTCTTTTTTTCCCCTTTTTTAATGTGCTAAGAGTTAGGAGATTATGAGTATTTGCTGATTGCTCCAAGATTCCAATATCTGCTCTTAAATTCTGATGCAATGGCCCAAAGGCATTTCTACTTAGATATCTCATTATCACTTCTAACAATTCTAGTGTTTTTAGAAAGATTTGCACTCAATCTGGCT
>NW_027868066.1:0-252 GCF_054177405.1 Leptonychotes weddellii | reverse complement strand
TCCCCAGCCCCTCCCTGGATCCCCTCTCACACTCAGACTCTCAGGAGGGGGCGCTAAGGAGGACAGAATCCTTGAAAAGAACCAACCACTGGGTTGGGATAGCTGCTGGTGGAGTTCCTTTTGTTTTCATCAGAAGACAAATCTTGTGGCAAGTAACCAGATACAAACCTAGTTTGTGGCATGGGAGAACAGGCAATTAGACTTTTTTTTTCTAATTTCTGTATTTGTTCATTTATCACTTTATGTATCCCT
>NW_027868065.1:0-252 GCF_054177405.1 Leptonychotes weddellii | reverse complement strand
TGACACATGTCGCAGCCAGATCGCCCTCACATCCTCCCCTGTACTTGGAATAGACCGTAAACACCATTCCATGTGAGATCTGGCGCCTGCCAGGCTCTCTGACTTTATCTCTTGCCATCCCTCCCCTATTCTCCCACCCCGTGAGTCTCTCCTGTAGCACTTAAACACTATTTCTGATTATGTTTTTCTGTTTATTTGTCCAATCTTTCTTTTCCACTGGACAATCAGTGCTTCAGTGACAGTGACTTTATG
>NW_027868064.1:0-252 GCF_054177405.1 Leptonychotes weddellii | reverse complement strand
TGACAGATGTCGCAGCCAGATCGCCCTCACATCCTCCCCTGTACTTGGAATAAACCGTAAACACCATTCCATGTGAGATCTGGCGCCTGCCAGGCTCTCTGACTTTATCTCTTGCCATCCCTCCCCTATTCTCCCACCCCGTGAGTCTCTCCTGTAGCACTTAAACACTATTTCTGATTATGTTTTTCTGTTTATTTGTCCAATCTTTCTTTTCCACTGGACAATCAGTGCTTCAGTGACAGTGACTTTATG
>NW_027868063.1:0-252 GCF_054177405.1 Leptonychotes weddellii | reverse complement strand
TTTTTTTAACTTTGAATTATGGACATTTCAAACACATACAAAAGTAGAATACGGAAATTAATCCTCATGTCTTCACCAGTTATTAGTGCGTGGCCAGCCTTACCTCATCTGTCATGCCTGCCATAACACACCCCTCACACCTGTTCACACACTGAATTATTGTGAAATAAATCAAAATCTTGGGGTGCCTGAATGGCTCGGATCATGATCCTGGGGTCCTGGGATTGAGCCCTGCTTTGCATCGGGCTCCCT
>NW_027868062.1:0-252 GCF_054177405.1 Leptonychotes weddellii | reverse complement strand
GAGTGATCCTCCATGTTCTCTTATCCTGACATTGGGGAGATACAAAGAATCCAGGGAAGAAAGCCAAAGCCCTAAATAATAATAAAAGTGCTAGAGGGGCGCCTGGGTGGCTCAGTTGGTTAAGCGACTGCCTTCGGCTCAGGTCATGATCCTGGAGTCTCCGGATCGAGCCCCACATCGGGCTCCCTGCTCCGCGGAGAGTCTGCTTCTCCCTCTGGCCCTCTCCCCTCTCACGTGCTCTCTCTCTCTCTC
>NW_027868061.1:0-1822 GCF_054177405.1 Leptonychotes weddellii | reverse complement strand
CTTAGCCACCGGAGTGACGTCCCTCAGCGGAGCCGACTTTTAAAAGTTCCGATTTTGTGCTCCGAGGCTCTATCACTTGCCAGAAGTGGCGAACGGAGGCCCCTCCCCTGCCGTCTATCCTCCCGAATATCGCCTCGTCCTACCTTCCAGAAAGTGGTCGCTTTTCTGATGAGAGAGTTGTTGCTATTCTTTTCTTCGATCTCCTGTTGAGTTTGTAGGTGTTCAGAATGGTTTGATCCCTATCCAGCTGAATTCCTGAGAGGAGACGAAATCCAGGTCTCCTACTCCTCCGCCATCTTGCTCCACCCCCAGTCTGTGACCAGATACTTTGATGAAACCTCCTGTTAACAGATACTTGCTAACATTACTTCCTCCTTAAATTTCCTTAAATTTCATATCATTTTGTTCCTTAGGCTGTTGAAAAGAAACTATTTTGCATAGCATATTATGCCAAGAAAAGAAATCACTTTATTAAGTAAATTCAACTAACATACTGTATTGCTATTACACAAGACTTCATAAGTTGGTATCCACCCTTTTACTTTGGAAGAGTTAACCAAGGGCAGTCTCTAGTAACCAGGAGGAAAATATTCTGTTATGAAATGAATAACTTAAGTACATGTTCTCTTTTATCTGTTGTGTTTGTGAAGCATTCACTTTCAGTCCTGGCTGAGACCACAGGGATACAAAGTGTTCAAAACAGGGATAATTCCAGGGCTCTTTTTCTGTTAGCGAAGCCAATTCAGGGGAAGGGTCAAGTTGAGTGGGACACATCAGAATGGTGGGGGCATCACGCAGGACAGAACAGGAGTCCTCAGTCATTGTGCCACAGGAAAGAGCTCATGGATGGCATGCTTTGATTTCATTCATTTCATAAAATAATTGGAAAAAATAAAAAATTTAGAAAAATAATTGGAAAAAGTAAACCAGACTCCATCTTTTGGGTATCTGCCCATGCATAACATTTTTGGGCTGAGTGGTTTCGTTGTCCCAAAACACCCTCTTTTCTCACAGTTTCTGCCTCTTGCTGCTGCAGGGACATTTGGCTCCGCACCTCCTTTATGAGCTAGTGTTCTATACCAGAGCCAGGACTCCGATTTCCATCCTGGTTCAGAATCAGCCATCACAGGACTCTCATTTTATCCCTCCACTGCCTCCTTTCTCTCCCTTCATTTATGGCATCATATACACACACACACACACACACACACACACACACACACTATTATCATGTATATTTTTATGAATCCCTTCCCATTTTCAAAGTTAATAGAAAGCAATAGGTAAACACAGTTGCTCCTGTTGTAACTCCATATGGAAACCCACTTTCTACATGAGTGAGTTGTAGATCTAAGAAGTGCACTGAACTGTCTGTCTCGAGTTTTCCCTCTGGGAATGTGCAGCTGGATGGGATTCTTAATTCAAAAGAGCAAAGAAGAAGGATATGTATGTTGGGGGTGGCGTGCATGCAGTGGAATGATCAATGTAGTCTGTAGAGACATGCAGGGAAAAATCTGCAAAATGTTCATCTCTACCATCCCAGATGATTCTCAGCCTGTTGAGTTTTAAGTTGACAGTAGCATCCTAGAGACACTTGGAATTTGAGAAGTCAGGATTAGATGAACTTTCTGGCTGTTTCTTTTGCTATTCACAATTTAGGAGTCCCATTTCATCAGAACTAATTCCAAAAGGCTATCTGTAGGAACATAAAGTCCAAGTTCTATGATCATCTCCTTGATCCATAATTCTGTATTCACGTTTCAGAATCTAGTTTATTAATACAGATATAAGATCTTTGAGAGTAGGGACTCTTCTGTTTTTA
>NW_027868060.1:0-252 GCF_054177405.1 Leptonychotes weddellii | reverse complement strand
GCGAAGCCACTGTTCTTCAAACTCCCAGTTTACTCCAATGGAGTTGGAGTTTATTAGAGCCTTCAAAACGTTGCCCTTTTCCCCTTAAAAAAATCGTACCTCTTGGGGCGCCTGGGTGGCTCAGTTGGTTAAGCAACTGCCTTGACTGCCTGCGGCTCAGGTCATGATCCTGGAGTCCCTGGATAGAGTCCCGCATCGGCTCCCTGCTCGGCAGGGAGTCTGCTTCTCCCTCTGACCCTCCCCCTCTCATGT
>NW_027868059.1:0-252 GCF_054177405.1 Leptonychotes weddellii | reverse complement strand
CAGGTTCTTGAGTTCGAGTCCTACAGTGGGCATAGAGCTTCTTAAAAAAAAAATTTTTTTTTTTTAAATTACGACACTGGGGCGCCTGGCTGGCTCAGTGGCTTGAGCGTCTGCCTTCGGCTCGGGTCATGATCCCGGGTTCTGGGATCCCGCATCTGGCTCTCTGCTCACCAGGGAGCCTGCTTCTCTACCTACTTGTGCACTCTCTCTGTCAAATTAATTAATTAATTAATTAATTACGACACTGATCTG
>NW_027868058.1:0-252 GCF_054177405.1 Leptonychotes weddellii | reverse complement strand
TCCTGTTGTCCAGGGACAGCTGCAGCCTGGTGCTGGCCAGGAGGCTCTCATTGTTTACTGACCACAGGTAGCTTGTGCTCTGAGTCTGAGGTCCACACGTTAATACAACAGAATCCACATTCTCCACGGGATCGGAGTTGTTGCTCGTGATGTTGGGTTTGGGTAACTCCGCTGTGCAGACAACAGAAAGAACATTGCCTTGGGTGGTTGGTACATGAAATTTCTCCAAGGCATCTATTTACTTAAAAAGTT
>NW_027868057.1:0-252 GCF_054177405.1 Leptonychotes weddellii | reverse complement strand
CTAATGAAAATGTCTTACTGAAGATAGCAGCAATACAGTGTCTATAACTGGACTGTGTGTGTGTGTGTGTGTGTGTGTGTGATTTTTTCCAACTGGTTTAAAAGAAGTAGAAATTTTAATTATTTGGAAGAAAAAATCTGAATTATTCTAGCCAAAATGTTATCCATATTAAATTTCCAGATGGTTGAAACAGAGTTAACACTTTAAATCTGATGACCTATGTGTAAATTTAATTTAAAACCCACTCATTGT
>NW_027868056.1:0-252 GCF_054177405.1 Leptonychotes weddellii | reverse complement strand
CTCCTCGTGCTCCAACGGGTCGGTCTGGAAGCAGGAAGCCCGCCTGGCCAGCATCCCTGGAAGACTCTGGGGGTACCCCCAGGACTCCTCGGCCAGCAGAGTCTTCCGAGCCACGAGCCACAGCCGCTCCTTCTCCCGCGCTGCTTGGCCATGGAGGTGGGGGCGTCCCGATGGATTCCCATGCGGCTGGTGCCCTCCCACCTCCCAGAGCGCTTCAGAGCGCTGAAGAACGCGCAGAGAGCAATCAGCGTG
>NW_027868055.1:0-252 GCF_054177405.1 Leptonychotes weddellii | reverse complement strand
GGACAATCCACCCACTGGAGACATGCTACCTCTCGAAAGCAGAGAAGGAGCTCGTTGTGAGGAACATCTAGGGAAGGACCATTTGCTGTCCCCTCCAGAGGCGGGCCTCACAGTGTGGCTTCATCTGGGCTGGGAAGCTGCCAGTGTATCTGACCCGTTCACAATCAAATGCGGGCAAGGTAAGCTCACCCGTCAGAGGCTTTTGGAGAAGCAGTGCTGGGGGGGGAGAAGAGCATCAATTATCTAGATTTT
>NW_027868054.1:0-252 GCF_054177405.1 Leptonychotes weddellii | reverse complement strand
TATTTCATAGAATTTTTCAATTTGCAAATGATATCAGTTATTTTTTGTCTGATTTTTTTTAACTAACAGCATCTATTTATTACTTTTTGTCAAAGAATGTGATATTGATTATTTCTGCTTCTCACACGTGTTAAATTTATTTTGTGACCCAAATGAATCTTTAAGCACGCCTAGACCCTGTATTAGAATGTGTGTTGTCATTTTTAAAAATGTAGATTTTCATCTATATTGTATTAATTCTTCTCTAGCCAT
>NW_027868053.1:0-252 GCF_054177405.1 Leptonychotes weddellii | reverse complement strand
TCGGAACCAGCGCCTGCAAACCGCCCGAAGCGCCTCCCGCTCAGAGTCCCAGCGTCTGACTCTCCCGGAATGGCATCCTGAGCCCGCTGGGTGTGTGGCCCCAGCCCTGTGTGGGCGGCTGGGTCGCCACGCTCCCTGGTCTGTACGTGCAAAATGTCATCCTGTGCCCTGGGTCACACTGGGGAAGCCGCAGGGGTGGCGGGCACCCCCAGGGTGGCGCAGTGGGCATCCACCTCCCCCGTCGGCTCCCTC
>NW_027868052.1:0-252 GCF_054177405.1 Leptonychotes weddellii | reverse complement strand
ACGTGAAGCCTAAAATATTTCCATGCATTCCTTTTTTTTAATGAAAGATTTTATTTATTTATTTGAGAGAGAGAGAAAGAGAGAGAGAGAAGGAATGAGCAGTGAGGAGGGGCAGAGGCAGAGGGAGAAGCAAACTCCCGGCTGAGCAGGGGGCCTGTTGTGGGGCTCGATCCCAGGACCCTGGGACCATGACCTGAGCTGAAGGCAGACGCTTAGCCGACTGAGCCACCCAGGTGCCCCTTTCCATGCATT
>NW_027868051.1:0-252 GCF_054177405.1 Leptonychotes weddellii | reverse complement strand
GGCGGCCAAGAAGCACCACCCCCTCTCGGGTGGACACCGAGGGGAGCGCTCCCAGTCCCAGATCCTCCTACTTCCCACCCCACCTCCAGAAAAACGGAAACAGAAAAATAAAAGCCCAACTTGAAAGTGCTTCTGATACAAGCCAAACGGTTCCCAACCTCATCCTTTGCTTTAACTTCAACCTTATATTCCAAGCTCCAGCTCCAATGTGAAATCCAACTCTCTTTCCCCCACCTCCCCCCAGATTCTTGC
>NW_027868050.1:0-1822 GCF_054177405.1 Leptonychotes weddellii | reverse complement strand
TGCTTTTGTTACCTTTTGTACAGTACGTTTGTTTGTTTGTTTGTTTTTAAGAGAGGGATGGGGGAGCAGAGGGAGAGGAAGAGCAAGTTGACTGGGGGCTTGATCTCACGACTCTGAAATCATGACCTGAGCTGAAATCAAGAGTCGGACACTTAACTGACTACACCACCCAGGCGCCCCCATCCTTTTGTGCAGTTTTGATCATCAGTATCAATCCTGTTCCTCTAGGTGAAGTAGGGCCTCTACGGCTTCATTCTTTCTCACATCTCCATGCATCTCCTCCAAACCTTGTTCTCTGTTTTCTCTAGTACCTTCTTAGATCTTCACGCCTTTCCCCTTCCAATTCTTGATAGCCTGTCTACCTTCATCCTTATTACCCCATTAATGAGGTATTTTCTCATTCATGAGAAAGGGAGGGAAAATGTGGAGAAATGATGCTAAAAGATTAAGGTTTTCTAGTATGGCTTTCTTACATTTATACATTCATATATAATTCTGTTACATTATAGTTCCTCCATCATACAATTAACCCTGCTCTTCATGTCCTTTGTGTTGCTTTCCCTCTCCTCTCTATTAATAGCCAGTCACCAGAAAGAATGATCTACATAGCAGGTTCCACATCTGGTGGGTCACCTGTCTGAGAACCTGGGTGATTTTTAAAAGCACGGGTTTCTGAGACTCACAGTTGGCAATTTAGATTGATGAAATCTACAATGGGGCTCAGGAATCTGTATTTCTTTTCAGTCAGTCAGGAGTGGAGACCAGCAGTCTTCAGGTGTTTTTGCTTGGTAACCGCTAAAAGAAACCTTTATCCTTCACATCTAAAAATTTTTATTGTAAGTTTCAATAGTTACCAAGAATGTATTTTATAGGGCATTACTCTGTTAAATGTTTCAAATGGAATCCAAGTGCCATAGCAATTCAATATCAGTTATTATCCATTAAAAATATACGTGAACAAGGGTGCCTGGGTGGCTCAGTTGGTTAAGCGACTGCCTTCGGCTCAGGTCATGATCCTGGAGTCCCAGGATCGAGTCCCGCATTGGGCTCCCTGCTCGGCAGGGAGTCTGCCTCTCCCTCTGACCCTCCTCTCTCTCATTCTCTCTCTCTCAAATAAATAAATAAAATCTTTAAAAATATATATATATATACGTGAACAAGCACTTTCGTAACATTTGGAAATTTTATTTCATCCCTTTTTCTCCTTGAATTCATAATTTTATTTCTCTTCTGCCACAGAATTTTATCATAATGAAAGTCTCTTACGCTTGAAAATCTTTTATGATTATATTGACAAGTGTCTCTCCCTCTCCTTCTGCCCCTCCCCACCTCACGCTCGTTCACTCTTTAAAATAAATAAATAAATCTTTTTAAAAAAAAAAGAATTGGAGGGGCGCCTCGGTGGCTCAGTCGTTGGGCATCTGCCTTCGGCTCAGGTCATGATCCCAGGGTCCTGGGATCGAGCCCCGCGTCGGGCTCCCTGCTCTGTGGGAAGCCTGCTTCTCCCTCTCCCACTCCCCCTGCTTATGTTCCCTCTCTCGCTGTGTCTCTCTCTGTCTAATAAATAAATAAAATCTTTAAAAAAAAAAAAGAATTGGAAAGCACTTGACTTGCAAATCAATTTGTTTCTAAAAGATTTTACCAAGATTTATGAAATGAATGAGAGGGATTAGGAAAATGGAAGTAGTGGTAATTCAAATACATACCTAACTAATATAGTATCTTTTTTTTTTAAGATTTTTTAAATTTTTTTTTTTTTGCCAGAGAGAGAGCTTGGGGGAGAGAGAGAGAGCAAGAGTAAAAAGCAGGAGGAGTGGCAGGC
>NW_027868049.1:0-252 GCF_054177405.1 Leptonychotes weddellii | reverse complement strand
ATAACCAACAGATGAATGAATGGATAAAGAAGATGTGGTATATATATATATATATATATATACCATGGAATATTATGCAGCCATCAAAAAACCACGAAATCTTGCCATTTGCAATGACGTGGATGGAACTAGAGGGTATTATGCTGAGCGAAATAAGTCAATCAGAGAAAGACACGTATCATATGATCTCACTGATATGCGGAATTCTTAATCTCAGGAAACAAACTAAGGTTTGCTGGAGTGGTGGGGGTT
>NW_027868048.1:0-252 GCF_054177405.1 Leptonychotes weddellii | reverse complement strand
CTGACTGGGGGTAAGTGTAAGTCTCCTTGAGGCATATCTTTGGTTGTAAAGAAGCAGGTTAAATGCCCTTTTTAGCTAAATAAATGCAAGGCAATTAGGTAAAGATTGCCTAGGGAGTGAGACAGAATAGGGCCCCTTTTTGTAAACAGTATTGCCACTCCAAATGGAATTGTTACTTAGGGAAAGTTACAAAACGGTGTCTGAAATCAAGGAATTTCTTGGGTGGAAGAGGAATAAAAGACCTTGTATCTT
>NW_027868047.1:0-252 GCF_054177405.1 Leptonychotes weddellii | reverse complement strand
TTTCACCCCTGGGGATCTCATGGGATCCTTTCATCGAGGGATCCTTGGGGCCACGTCGGTGCCCATCAGACCTGGGTCCAAGGCCCCGAGCAGGGCTGGGGCAGGGTGAGGCGAGAGAGGCACCGTGCCCTGGGGGCGAACTGTTAGCCGGTGCTGAGTCTCAGTAGGGGACACAGAGATAAGTTAGTGTCCTATTTCAAAACTCAGACTTAATGCAAAATAAATCGCCATGAACAGAATCACAACATTCCC
>NW_027868046.1:0-252 GCF_054177405.1 Leptonychotes weddellii | reverse complement strand
TAAAAATTAAAAAAAAAGAGATAATGTTTTGATCATATTGAACTAAATAAACTATATTATTAAAATTAGTTGTACCTGTTTCTTTTTACTTTTTAAAATGTGGCTATTAGAAAATTTTTAATTGCATATGTGGCTGGCAATATACTTCCATTGCTATATATTTTTACTGGACATGCTGTTCTAGATTCTTGCCCTCCCAGTGTTCTGACCTGAAACAATTCCTTTTGGGGAACTCCCATATCCTCCTGGCAT
>NW_027868045.1:0-252 GCF_054177405.1 Leptonychotes weddellii | reverse complement strand
GGCTGGCCTTGGCCCGGAATACGCTGCCTGGCCCGTGGGGCCGTGCTGCCTGAGTATACCCTAGCGGAGTTCTGCTTGCTTAGCGCTGGACCTCGGCCCTCAGCCTGGCCCCTTCCTGCAGGGAGGAGGTGGTGCCTGGGCCTCCCGGCGTTAGCAGCAGGACTTGGTTGTCAAGAATTAGGAGCCTTTAAGAAGAATGAGATGCGGGGCCTGGGTGTCTCAGTCATTAAGCGTCTGCCTTTGGCTCAGGTC
>NW_027868044.1:0-252 GCF_054177405.1 Leptonychotes weddellii | reverse complement strand
TGTTGTTTCTTAAATTCCATATGAGTGAAATAATATGGTATTTGTCTTTCTCGGACTGACTTATTTTGCCTAGCATTATACTCTCTAGCTCCATCCATGTTGCAAATGGAAAGATTTCATTCTTTTCTATGGCTGAATAATATTCCATTTTATCTGTCATCTATCTATCTATCTATCTATCTATCTATCTATCTATCTATCTACCTACCTATCTATCTATCACCTATCTATCTTTCTTCAATTATTTTACAT
>NW_027868043.1:0-252 GCF_054177405.1 Leptonychotes weddellii | reverse complement strand
TTTTGGCTATTTCTGTTACTTGTGTTCTAGCCTTTCTGAGCAAGGCTTTCCTCAGAGAATTAAGCTGTAGGTACCTGTCATGTGTAACTTCTGTTTTCAGCACCTGGAATGCTACCAGTTAGGTAGAATTGGTAGAACTTGAGAAAGTATTCACCCTGTTCATTCTCTGTGTTGTGTGGTTTGGATGAGGAACCCCAGCGGAGACCTCTCCCCTTGTTTTTACCAGCTCCACCCACATTTTCTCCACTGTTT
>NW_027868042.1:0-252 GCF_054177405.1 Leptonychotes weddellii | reverse complement strand
GCTGCAGACCCAGCTGGTGGACGTGCTCCTGAAAGACAACGACTCCCTGACTCGAGCCCTGCGCACGGTGACGCAGGAGAAGGCGGACCTGCGCCGGGCGGTGTCGCAGCTGGAGGCGTCCCTGAAGCAGCACCTGCTGAAGCGCGGTGTGTGGACTGTACGTACGCGCCTCTGTGCGGCCGCGGGCGTGGGCGGGGCTCCGGCTGGGCTGTGGGCGGGGCTCCGGCTGGGCTGTGGGCGGGGCTCCCGCTG
>NW_027868041.1:0-252 GCF_054177405.1 Leptonychotes weddellii | reverse complement strand
GGGGGACGGGGGATATGTGTTGGAGGAAACCCCCAGGCCCCTGCAAGGTTTCTGTCTGGAGCCCCACAGAGACACCGGGGGCGGGGGAGCCTGGGGGCGTGGCAGGGAGAATGGAGACTCCCCATGGCCAGGTCAAGGTGGGACACCCGCGGGTCCTCACTGGTAATGTCGGTGTGAAATACCGTTTCAGAGAGCATCATGTGGGTCTTTCGAAGACCCTCCGGGACGGCAGTCAGAAGAGGGGAGCAGGGC
>NW_027868040.1:0-252 GCF_054177405.1 Leptonychotes weddellii | reverse complement strand
TTTTTTTTTTAAGATTTTATTTATTTATTTGACAGAGAGAGACACAGCGAGAGAGGGAACACAAGCAGGGGGAGTGGGAGAGGGAGAAGCAGGCTCTCCACTGAGCAGGGAGCCCGATGCGGGACTCGATCCCAGGACCCTGGGATCATGACCTGAGCTGAAGGCAGTCGCTTAACCAACTGAGCCACCCAGGCGCCCTCTCTTTCTTTAATAGAGGTTAGATTTAGTGATTCTCTTTAGAGAATAGAAAAT
>NW_027868039.1:0-1823 GCF_054177405.1 Leptonychotes weddellii | reverse complement strand
CTTCTTCTTCTTTTTTTTTCTTAACATATCTTGCATTAAGCAATTTTTAATGAATGCATAATGTCCGTGCTTCTATCTCTAGAGTCTGGCATACAGGGGATGCTCGGTAAATGAATATGGAAGGAAGAAAAGGAGAGAGAGGAAGAGAGGGGTGGGGCGGGGGAGGGGCCAACAATCTGAAAGGCAGGACAGATGTTAAGCAGAATGACAAGTGTGGTTAATAAAAGGCTCAAAAGCCCAGGAGACTTTCTGCAGAGTCCAGAGCGGAGCTTGGATGGGGCTTGCTGGCGGTGCCCATGTCTTTGCGTAGCCATGATGACACTCACAAATGGTTGCTGAGTCCACATGTCCTGGCCAGCTGGAAAGCCCTGGCATCAGCAGGCAAATGCAGAGCCAGATGCAGTCTGCTGTGACCCTACAGAATAGGTCACACGCAGGTCTTTGTTGCCTGGCATGGGGTCACGCGGAAACCCCAACGGGATGACGCAGCTCCCAGGCAGTCCCTGGAGGGAGGCTTAGCTCTCAGGCGCCAGTCTTGGTGCCCTCTTCTCTCTCCTCTCCTCTCCTCTCCTCCTGCTCTGTTTTCCCTCTTTTCATTTTCTCTGCTGCTAATGATGTCCTATTTCTTTTTTTTTCCCCCTAAGATTGTATTTATTTATTTGAGAGAGAGAGAGAGAGAGTGAGGAAGAGAGAGAGAATGAGCAGGGGGAGGGGCAGAGGGAGAAGGAGAAGCAGACTCCCAGCTAAGCAGGGAGCCCAATGCGGGGCTCCATCCTGGGGCGCCAGGATCATGACCTGAGCCGAAGGCAGACCCTTAACTGACTGAGCCACCCAGGTGTCCCTAATGATGTCCTATTTCCGATTCAAGACTCCTTGGATTCCAAGGAAGCAAACCCCTCTTAAGTTAGCTTAAGCCAAAAGAAAGGAAGTAAGTATATATGGCAAGTTACTGATTTCATAGTTATGCATTTTAGGGGTGCAGAAATGCCCTAGCCTTTAATAATTTGTTATGTACTTAATATTGATCTCTATACCCATTTCATTAAAAAAACAAAACAGGGCACCTGGGTGGCTGAGTCGGTTAAGAGGCCAACTCTTGATTTCAGCTCAGGTCATGATCTCAGGGTGGTGAGGTTGAGCCCTGGGTCAGACTCCACCCTTGACGAGGAGTCTGCTTGGGATTCTCTCCCTCTCCCTCTCCCTCTGCCTCTACCCCCACTGTGTGTTCTCTCTCTGAAATAAATAAATCTCAAAAATAAAATAAAATAAATAAAATCTTAAAAACAACAACAACAAACCTGGGCACCTGGGTGGTTTAGTTGGTTGGGCGTCAGATTCTTGATTTTGGCTCAGGTCATGATCTCCATGCTCAGTGGGGAGTCTGCTTGAGATACTCTCTCCCTCTCCCTCTGCCCCTCCCCCCCACTCCCGAGTGCTCTCTCTCTAAAATAAATAAATAAAATCTTAAAAAAAAAACCCTCAAATGCATGTTTTTGAAAAAGGAAACTTTATAGAGAGTCTTAAATAGGAAATCAGTAGCAATTGCCCTAAATAGGAAATATCTGCAAAAATAAATAGGGTGAAAATAAAACAATGTTACTAAATTCTAGTTGGTTACAGTTGCCCTCTGCCCTGTTTGTTAAAAAGAGAGTTTAGTGAGTGTTTAAAAAGGTGTTAAACCAGTTAGAATGGCAAAAATGGACAGGGAAAGAAACAACAAATGTTGGAGAGGTTGTGGAGAAAGGGCAACCCTCTTACACTGTTGGTGGGAATGCAAGTTGGTACAGCCACTTTGGAAAACAGTGTGGAGGTGCCTCAAAAAT
>NW_027868038.1:0-252 GCF_054177405.1 Leptonychotes weddellii | reverse complement strand
TTTTCATTCCAACGAACACCAGTTGTTCTGTACCAGCTTCTTTCTTTATCCTCGTCTTCTTATCCTGCACTTTCCCTGGACGTGGGGACATTGTTCGGAAGAAATATGGGAGTTCACCTGACCTAGACAAGCCTCTGCTGTTAGTGAAAATACCACAATAGGGGTGACTTCTGCTTCACGTTTGTTTCTTCCTTAATTATAGTTTCATTAGGCCTAGAGGGAGTGGCCACACCTAGGGCTTTTATGAACCGT
>NW_027868037.1:0-252 GCF_054177405.1 Leptonychotes weddellii | reverse complement strand
CCTTTACAGATTTATGCTCCATGTAGGCAGAGTTATTTGGCTTTGCAAATACACATAAAAATTCGTGAGTTAAAGGTCTCTATTTTCCTAGCATATATTCTAGAGGGGGAGAGAGAAGAAAAAGGAGAGAGAGGAAGAGCGAGAGAGAGAGAAAGAGGCTAAGAAGGAGAAGGAGGAGGAAGAGAGAAAGGAACAGAAGGGAAATGGGCAGAAGGAAGAGGGAGAGAGGTGTCTTGGGTCTTTTGGATAATT
>NW_027868036.1:0-252 GCF_054177405.1 Leptonychotes weddellii | reverse complement strand
TGATTGGGAGGGAGGGGCAGAGGGAGAGGGAGAAGCAGACTCCCTGCCAAGCATGGGGAAGTTAAAAAGTTATTGAGGACCCCAAAGAGCTTTTATGTTATGTGGGTTAATATTTACCATATTACATATTAACACAGAACTTTAAAAATATGTGTTGACTCATTTAAAATAATTGTAAGCCCATTATTTCTTTTTTTTTTAATTAACATAAAATGTATTATTTGTTTCAGGGGTACAAGTCTGTGATTCATC
>NW_027868035.1:0-252 GCF_054177405.1 Leptonychotes weddellii | reverse complement strand
TGAAAAACCCACAGCAAATATCATCCTCAGTGGGGAAAAGCTGAGAGCCTCTCCTTTAAGATCAGGAACACGACAAGGATGCCCACTCTCGCCACTATTGTCCAACATAGTACTAGAAGTCCTAGCAACAACAATCAGACAACAAAAAGAAATAAAAGGTATTCAAATTGGCAAAAAAGAAGCCAAACTCTCGTTCTTCACAGATGACATGATACTTTATGTGGAAAATCCAAAAGACTCCACCCCCAAATT
>NW_027868034.1:0-252 GCF_054177405.1 Leptonychotes weddellii | reverse complement strand
GCTGCACCAGCTTGCACTCCCACCAACAGTGTAGGAGGGTTCCCCTTTCTCCGCATCCTCACCAACATCTGTCATTTCCTGACTTGGTAATTTTAGCCATTCTGATGGGTGTGAGGTGGTATCTCATTGAGGTTTTGATTTGGATTTCCCTGATGCCGAGCGATGTTAAGCACGTTTTCATGTGTCTGTTGGCCATTTGAATGTCTTCTTTGGAAAACTGTCTGTTCGTGTCTTCTGCCCATTTCTTGATTG
>NW_027868033.1:0-252 GCF_054177405.1 Leptonychotes weddellii | reverse complement strand
CCTGGTGGTGGGTATTGAGGAGGGCACGTTCTGCATGGAGCACTGGGTGTTGGGCATGAACAATGAATCATGGAACACTTCATCTAGAACTAATGATGTAATGTATGGGGATTAACATAAGAATAAAAAAAAAAAAAAAAAAAGATTGAAACCATTCCCAATAAGAAGAAGGAAGGGAGGGGGAAGGAAGGGGAAGGGGAGGGAGGGAGGGAGGGAGAGGAGAGGGAGAGGAGGTGGATCAAGGGCCGGAGG
>NW_027868032.1:0-252 GCF_054177405.1 Leptonychotes weddellii | reverse complement strand
CAAATCCCGGGCTTATGATATTTTATTCTTGTATACTTCAAGAAACATTGCTTTAAAATAAAAGACATTTTTCTTACATAACCCCAGTATTGATATCATGACACCTAGCAAAATTAATAATTTCTTATTACCATCTAATGGCCATTTTTCAACTTTCCCTGGCTATCTCCAAAATGACTTTTTAGAGAGATCTCCTCCGACTTTTTTTTCATGCCAATTTAGAGAAACAGGGCCAGTGGTCCTATGAAATGT
>NW_027868031.1:0-252 GCF_054177405.1 Leptonychotes weddellii | reverse complement strand
AATCTAGAAAATTTAGAGAACAAGGGCAGGGTGAAAGGTGGAGCAAGGAAGAAAGAGAGAGAGAGAGGAATGAGTGAATGAACTGGATATAAATGAAATAGCTCCCATTCCTATTCACTAAATTCCATTAGGCGGTGAAATTTTTCTAACTCCAGAGCTTTAAGAAGTTTTTTCAAATAACTTTTTTTATTACTTTTCCCAGCATCTTGTGGTATGTTTTCATTCGTGTATTCTATTTTATTTTACTTATTT
>NW_027868030.1:0-252 GCF_054177405.1 Leptonychotes weddellii | reverse complement strand
GTCCCGGACAGCCGGACAGTGCTTTGTCCTGACCTTCCTTTCCTCTTCTTTTCCCTTCCGAGAAGGTCTCCCAGGACCCTCCCTCCAGCAACGTCCCACCCCAGGTCCAGTCTGGAACGACTTGGTTAGGTCTTCTAGGGGGCCCTGAAAGCTTTGGGATCTGGCGCCGTGCAGCCCCTACCTCCTTTCCCGCCCCCCGGCAGGTGCCCCGTGCAGGCCTGATCTGCTGGAACCCTGCCCGTACTGTTCTGG
>NW_027868029.1:0-252 GCF_054177405.1 Leptonychotes weddellii | reverse complement strand
GTTTTCTGGAGAGCAAGTGCAAAGGCCCTGGGGGCAGGAAAGAGCTTAATGAAGAACAGAAAGTATGACTAGAGCTTGGGAGTTGGAGGGAGAGTAGAATGAGATAAGGGCTTAGGAGGGAGACGGGCCAATTGATGCAGGGCCCTGTGGACCAAAGGACCGTGTTTGTATTGAATTTGAAATCTGAAAGAAGCCATTCGGTCCTTATGCTCAGAATCATTCTGTGGGATCAGGTTCTGGACTACTTCAGCT
>NW_027868028.1:0-1823 GCF_054177405.1 Leptonychotes weddellii | reverse complement strand
TGTGGGTCAGGACAGGGCACTGTAAGATGGCTTGTCTCTGCTCCTCCGAGTCTAGGATCTCCACTGGGAAGATGCGAGGGCTGGGGTGATTTGATGGTCAGGGGCTGGAATCATCTGGAAGCCCCTTTCCTCACATGGCTGGTGCCTGTGTTGGGAAGACCTGGAGACTAGAACTGGCAACTGGACTGCCTAAAGGTGGCTTCTCCATGTGGCTGTTCCAAGTGGCTTGGCTTGGAGCCAAACATGGCAGCTTGAGGACAGTTGGATTTCTTACATGGCAGCTCAAGGCTCCAAGCATGACTGCTCCAGCAGACAAAGTGATAGTTACACCATCTTTTATGACGGAGCCTTGGAAGCCATACAGCCTCACTTCTACTATGTTCTATTGGTCAGGTAGTCCCAAACCCACCCAGATTCAAGGAGAGGAGAATTAGACTCTACTCTCTATAGGGGAGCGGTAAGGTCACACTGAAGAAGAGGATGTGGGAATGGGAGATGTTGCTAAGACCCTCTTTTGGAAATACAATCTGCTCCATGGCCAAAGAAAAAGTGAGTACACAATTAGAAAATGTGAGTGTTCAGGGAAATGTTAACATTTTTGTGATGTTGGTTGTTTATTAAATTAGATGTCTAAAAGTCATCTCAAACCTACTATTTCAAAACAGTGTTCTATGTCTTCCCTTCCAACGGAAACAGTGATTTTTGTCTTCTCTAAACTTGGTCCTCATTAAATGTCTGCCTCATAGAAGATTTGGGAGTCATCCTTGATTTTTCTTGTTCTTTCAACTTTTACATCTAATTTGTCAACTCCACTCAGTTCTATCTCCAAAATACTCAAATTCATCCACTTCTCTCCATCTTCAGTGCTCTTCCCCTAGTACAAGCGCTCAGTTCCTCTCCAATTCATTCTCCAGTTAGTACTAAGAACGAACTTCCCAAATCCTAAATGTGGTTATGTGATACCCTTGTTTAGAACTCTTCAGTAGCTTCTGATTGTTCTTAGAATATGATGTTAATTTGTTCCTGGGACCTACAAAACCCTGCAAGATCTGGGTCCCCACCTTTCTCTCTCTCTCTCTTTTTTTTTAAGATTTTATTTATTTATTTGAGAGAAAGAGAGAGAGAGAGCACATGAGATGAGGGAGGGTCAGAGGGAGAAGCAGACTCCCTGCTGAGCAGGGAACCCCATGCAGAACTCAATCCCAGGACCCCAGGATCATGACCCGAGCTGAAGGCAGTCACTTAACCAACTGAGCCACCTACCTTTTTCTCTAAACCTCCTCTCATACCACTGGCTCCTTCTCTTGTTGCCTCCTACTCTTACCAACTTTTGTTCTTCAACCCCCAAGAGTCTTTGAACCTGCTGTTTCCTCAGCCTGGATGCTTTCCCCACAGCTTTCTGCAAGACGGGCTCATTTAAAGTCAGCCGTTACCTCCTCAAGTCTTCACTGACTGTCCAATCTAAAGTATTATGTCTTATTACTCTCTCCATTATCATGTTAATTTCTATAATAGAACTTACTGTTCTGTATATTTGTTTACTTGTTTATTGCCTCTCTTTCTAACTAGAATTTAAGCTCCCTGAAGGCCTTTTCTGTTTTGCACCCTTGTTTCTTCAGGACTTTGTTGGGTCTTATGTGTCATAGGCATTTCATTTTTTTTTTTTTTAAAGATTTTATTTATTTATTTGAGAGAGAGAGAATGAGAGAGAGCACATGAGAGGGGGGAGGGTCAGAGGGAGAAGCAGACTCCCTGCCGAGCAGGGAGCCCGATGCGGGACTCGATCCAGGGACTCCAGGATCATGACCTGAGCCGAAGGCAGT
>NW_027868027.1:0-252 GCF_054177405.1 Leptonychotes weddellii | reverse complement strand
TGACCCTCCCCCCTCTCATGTGCTCTCTCTCTCTCATTCTCTCTGTCTCAAATAAATAAATAAAATCTTTAAAAAAAAAATTTATTCATTTGAGACAGACAGTGAGAGCAAGAGAGAGCATAAGAGAGAGCACGAGTGGGGGCGGGGCAAAGGGACAGGAAGAGGCAGACTCCCCGCTGAGCAGGGAGCCTGACATGGGGCTTGATCCCAGGACCCCGGGATCATGACCTGAGCTGAAGGCAGACACTCAAC
>NW_027868026.1:0-252 GCF_054177405.1 Leptonychotes weddellii | reverse complement strand
CCTGGTCTCTGGCTGTGGAGAAGTCAGGTATTGGGCACTTACCTATGCTCTTATGATCCACGACTTCTGATAAACTCAGCAGAAAACAGAGCCCTGGAACAGGGAAGCAGAAGGGAGACACATGAATTGAATGAGGAAAGATTCCAGGAAAGTCTCCAAGGACTGTGTATCAGTTATCCACAGCTGCATAAAGACTATCACAAAATGAAATGGCTTAAAACAGCAACGACCGGGCGCCTGGGTGGCTCAGTT
>NW_027868025.1:0-252 GCF_054177405.1 Leptonychotes weddellii | reverse complement strand
TTATGCAATTGTTTGAATTATGAGAATGCTATTAAAAGCCCATGGTTCGGGCGCCTGGGTGGCTCAATCAGTTAAGCATCTGCCTTGGGCTCAGGTCATGATCCCAGGATCCTGGGATCGAGTCCCATATCAGGCTGCCTGCTCCGCGGGAAGCCTGCTTCTCCCTCTCCCACCCCACCTGCTTGTGTTCTCTCTGTCAGCTATAAAAAATAAAAGCTCATGGTTCAAAGCAGCGACCCTTGCATGTTCATT
>NW_027868024.1:0-252 GCF_054177405.1 Leptonychotes weddellii | reverse complement strand
GTCCTTTTCATGAGCTTTAATGGGCAGCTT
This sequence comes from Leptonychotes weddellii, assembly GCF_054177405.1. Taxonomy (NCBI): domain Eukaryota; kingdom Metazoa; phylum Chordata; class Mammalia; order Carnivora; family Phocidae; genus Leptonychotes; species Leptonychotes weddellii. The sequence continues at coordinate 222 of NW_027868024.1, read as the reverse complement.
TCAGAGAGGTGATGTGAGCCCTCTATCAAGCTTCTTGACAATACTAATTTCAGGCTTGGATTTTAATTTTGGTGAAGATATTTTTGATGCATCGAAAACATAACTACCATCTTTTCCTTTGATATTTATATCCCTTGATATTTAAGGTAGGGTCCCATCCCTGAGTTATTGATAGTGCAGAACTTTCAAGGTTTTATGTCTATTCAGAATCAATCAGGAATT
>NW_027868023.1:0-252 GCF_054177405.1 Leptonychotes weddellii | reverse complement strand
ATATCCGTGTGTGTGTGTGTGTCTGTGTGTGTGTGTGTCTGTGTGGTCATGTGCATATCCGTTTGGGGGGGTCCGTGTGCATATCCGTGTGTGTTTGTGTGTGTGTGTGAGTCTGTGTGCATATCCATGTGTGTGTCCGTGTGGGTCGTGTGCATATCCGTGTGTGTGTGTCTGTGTGTGTGTGTGTGTCCGTGTGGGTCTGTGTGCATATCCATGTATGTGTCCATGTGGGTCATGTGCATATCTATGTGT
>NW_027868022.1:0-252 GCF_054177405.1 Leptonychotes weddellii | reverse complement strand
CAGGTTCCAGAATGACCCTGTGTTAAAAAGCCACTTTTTCAACCCAGAAAGTAGGTGGTATGCATCTGACTCTAAGAACGATTGATTGATTTTAAAAAAGTGTAGGACATGTATTTTTTTAACCATTGAGAGTGCCCCCACCCCCTCCAAAAAAACCCCCTTAGGATTCTTCCCCCAAAGAGCCCCAGGGACAATTTAACGATGTGTACGAAATTCAGAGGAATCTGTGTTAGTTTGATGCTTCTGAGCCCT
>NW_027868021.1:0-252 GCF_054177405.1 Leptonychotes weddellii | reverse complement strand
TCAGGCACAGTTTCTATTATCAGTCCTCAAAGTGCATAAGACATAAATTTTTATTTATGCTATTTATTTACATTTCAACAAAACTCAAAACCCCAAATCGTTAAACCAGAAATTACTTCCCACCATAGTTTATTTTGGATCTGTCATGGAGAAAAGCACATTTTGTGCATGAATCAATATCTGTGGATCATTCAGATGACCCACGAAATCAGGGGACTTCTGCTACATTTTTAACATTTCGATAGTTCATAT
>NW_027868020.1:0-252 GCF_054177405.1 Leptonychotes weddellii | reverse complement strand
TTCTTTCTGAAATCTGTATTTTCCCTTTTAATAAAATTAAATATGGTTCATATTATTCCAAATGACCTTTATCCTCCCACTCTGCATTTTATTTTTTTTTTTTTTAAAGATTTTATTTATTAATTTGAGAATGAGAGAGAGCACATGAGAGGGGTTAGGGTCAGAGGGAGAAGCAGACTCCCTGCCGAGCAGGGAGCCCAATGCGGGACTCGATCCAGGGACTCCAGGATCATGACCTGAGCCGAAGGCAGT
>NW_027868019.1:0-252 GCF_054177405.1 Leptonychotes weddellii | reverse complement strand
GAGAGGCGGTAGGGTCAGAGGGAGAAGCAGACTCCCTGCCGAGCAGGGAGCCTGATGCGAGACTCGATCCCGGGACTCCAGGATCATGACCTGAGCCGAAGGCAGTCGCTCAACTGACTGAGCCACCCAGACGCCCCGACAAATCAATGTATTTTCTAATGGCAAGGTCCCACCTGCCCTAGTTATTGAAGGAAAGAGTGTGCAGTTGGTAGTAACACCCACACATAAGTAAATGAAACATGATTATGCAAG
>NW_027868018.1:0-252 GCF_054177405.1 Leptonychotes weddellii | reverse complement strand
GTTGCTTTCACTTGGGTACACAAGTAAATGGCAGAGCCTGGGAAACCTGATTCCAAATCCAATCTCCCCTGTTCTCCACTGGGGAACATCTCATATCCTTTCACAAAAACAGAAAAACATAAAGTTCTTTGATATGACGGTGTGGATATGCTACTGGAGTTCATTTTCAGGCCAGCTGTTTACAATCTTTTTTTTTTTTATTTTATTTTTTATTCTTATGTTAATCCCCATACATTACATCATTAGTTCTAG
>NW_027868017.1:0-1823 GCF_054177405.1 Leptonychotes weddellii | reverse complement strand
GTAAAGTATTCTTGGCTGCATGTTCTTTTCATGTAGTACCCTAAATATGTCTTGCCAGACCTTTCTGGCTTGCCAGGTCTCTCTGGATAGGTCTGATGTTATTCTGATGTTCCTCCCTCACTACATAAGGAATCTCTTCCCCCTAACTGCCCTTAAGATGGTTTCCATGGTTCTAAGATTTGTGAGTTTTACTATTACATGCTGGGGCATTGGTCTGTTCTCCTTGATCTTGGGAGGGGTCCTCTCTGCCTCTAGGACATGAATGCTTGTTTCATTCCCCAGATTAGGGAAGTTCTCAGCTATGATTTGCTCAAATATATCTTCTAGTCCTCTCTCTCTCTCTCCACCTCCTCAGAGATTCCAATAATTCTGACATTGGAACATTTCATGGCATCACTTATTTCTCTAATTTTGTTTTCATGGATATAGTGTCACAGAAGGACACTATATCATTCTTTTTTTTTTAAGATTTTTTATTTATTTATCTGAGAGAGAATGGGAGACAGAGAGCATGAGAGGGGGAGGATCAGAGGGAGAAGCAGACTCCCCACTGAGCAGGGAGTCCGATGCGGGACTCGATCCCGGGACTCCAGGATCATGACCTGAGCCGAAGGCAGTTGCTTAACCAACTGAGCCACCCAGGCGCCCCTATATCATTCTTAAAGAGTCTATCCAAAAGAATGTCTAACAACTGTAAATATCTATGCCCCTTCTTTTCTACCAGTTTGTCTTCTAGATCACTAATTCGTTCTTCTACCTCACTTACCCTAGCTGTTAGATTATCTAGATTAGATTGGATCTCATTGAAAGACTTTTTAAGGAGATGTAAGAAGATCTGGATCTCTACAAACAGAATATCGCAGGCAGTTGGTTTTGAGGTACGAAGCGGAGAGCCGTGATTCTGCGGGCAGATATCGGAGGATAAACGGAGGCGGGAGGATGCCTGGACGTGGGGATCCTACACCACCAGTGAGTGACAGCCTTGCGCGCTGCGGTCGGGGCACAGACTCACAGACCAGTAGCGTTGGGAAAGAACTTTAGGGCAGCCCCCGTGGTGGAAAACCAGACCAGCGGGGTCGCGTGACGTGAACCGCAGGCCCCCTGGACAGAAACCGGAGCGACGGTTGTGCTCACGTGAACTACAGCCTCCAAGACGGAAACCCGGTGCACCGGGGTCGCGCCAGTGAACTGCAACCCCCGGGGGTGGAAACCCCAAGTGACAGAGTCGCACGCACGCGAATTGGGAGCGCCTGGTAGTTTTAGAAGCACAGAGGGCAGAGACGTGCCCTGATCTGCAGGCAGGACTGGGAGCGCTGCGGAGGGGCGCACAACCCAGGCCGCTGCAGTTTATAGCAGCACGGACAGAAACAGAGACAGTGTGGCCTGGAGAGCTCACTGAAGAACAGACTGTGGTCTCTCTGCTCTGAGGCAAAGGGTTGGAAACGGTCTCTTCTGCTCTGACTCATGGAAGAGACATGGAAAGCTGCCAGGGAAAGGCTCCAGAGAACAAAAGCCCCAAACAGTGATTCCCACTGAGCCCATCCCCCGCCACAGGGATGCAGGGCAACTCCGCCCAAAGAGGGTTGCCTGAGTAACAGCGTGGCAGGCCCCTCCTGCAGAATACAGGCTGGGAAAACAAGAGGCCAGCAACGCTAAGGTCCCAAGAAAACAGGGGCATCTTGCTTGGGTTGTGGTCAGTAATTTGGGATCTATACATTCCCTCAAACACCCATCAACAGAATGACTAGGAGGAGGAGCCCCCAAAACAGAAAAGACTCAGAGATTATGACTTATACTGCAGATTTACAAATGGATGCAGATAT
>NW_027868016.1:0-252 GCF_054177405.1 Leptonychotes weddellii | reverse complement strand
TTTTTTAAAGATTTTATTTATTTATTTGACAGAGACAGAGATAGCGAGAGCAGGAACACAAGCAGTGGGAGGGGGAGAGGGAGAAGCAGGCTTCCCCCCGAGGAGGGAGCCCGATGTGGGACTCGATCCCAGGACCCTGGGATCATGACCTGAGCCGAAGGCAGACGCTTAACGACTGAGCCACCCAGGCGCCCTCAAACCTTATCTTCTATTTCCTTGACTACATTCAGCAGATTTATCTTGAAGTCTGTA
>NW_027868015.1:0-252 GCF_054177405.1 Leptonychotes weddellii | reverse complement strand
TCCCCAGCCCCTCCCTGGATCCCCTCTCACACTCAGACTCTCAGGAGGGGGCGCTAAGGAGGACAGAATCCTTGAAAAGAACCAACCACTGGGTTGGGATAGCTGCTGGTGGAGTTCCTTTTGTTTTCATCAGAAGACAAATCTTGTGGCAAGTAACCAGATACAAACCTAGTTTGTGGCATGGGAGAACAGGCAATTATACTTCTTTTTTTCTAATTTCTGTATTTGTTCATTTATCACTTTATGTATCCC
>NW_027868014.1:0-252 GCF_054177405.1 Leptonychotes weddellii | reverse complement strand
GGCTGGCCTTGGCCCGGAATACGCTGCCTGGCCCGTGGGGCCGTGCTGCCTGGGTATACCCTAGCGGAGTTCTGCTTGCTTAGCGCTGGACCTCGGCCCTCAGCCTGGCCCCTTCCTGCAGGGAGGAGGTGGTGCCTGGGCCTCCCGGCGTTAGCAGCAGGACTTGGTTGTCAAGAATTAGGAGCCTTTAAGAAGAATGCGATGCTCGGTTCCCATACAGCTGAGGTCCCCAGGCGCTGCCCTGGTGCCCTG
>NW_027868013.1:0-252 GCF_054177405.1 Leptonychotes weddellii | reverse complement strand
GTCACGATCTCAGGGTCGTGAGATTGAGCCCCACGTCAGGCTCCGTGCTCAGTGTGGAGTCTGCTTAAGACTCTCCCTCTCCCTCTGCCCCTCCCCAGTCCCCATCTCAAATAAATAAATAAATCTTAAAAAAATTAAAAAATAAAAGTAAAAAATGTTTCTAGATATGCAATGAATGTGCTCAGGAAAATGTCAGATCAATAGCCCTAATCGATCCTGGTACCATCCAGCCTTTGACATGTATTCCTGGTC
>NW_027868012.1:0-252 GCF_054177405.1 Leptonychotes weddellii | reverse complement strand
TGGTGCTACAGGGAACAAGGTGGGAGCAGGGCCCACATGGTGTCAGTCACCACGGGGAGTTTGGCTCTGACCAAGACGGGAGCCATAGGAGGCTTTCAAGCAAAGAAGCCCAGGAACTGCTGTCCTGTTCGAAGGCTCACTCTCCCGCTTTTGATACTGGATCTCATCCAATCCGCACAGCGGCCCTGCGCTCACTCTGTAGGTGACCAGGTGAGGGCTGGGTGCTCCCGGGCCCTTGCCTGCCCTCCCTGC
>NW_027868011.1:0-252 GCF_054177405.1 Leptonychotes weddellii | reverse complement strand
TGACCTGAGCCAAAACCAAGAGTCGGTCGCTTAACTGTGCCACACAGGCACCGCTGGAAACATTATTTTTAATAAAATATTTTAGATAAACAAAAATTTATAAAGGATAAAATGATGAATAATATGTACCATCCAAATTAAGAAAGAAAAATCAAAAACACAGATGAGGTGCCTTGTGTAACCATTCCTGAGACATTTCAGTAAGTCTTGTCTTTAAAATCCTAGCTGGGTAGACTTCTTATAGGACCTATC
>NW_027868010.1:0-252 GCF_054177405.1 Leptonychotes weddellii | reverse complement strand
CCCCATTAAGGAAAAAAAGCTATAGTCGCAGGGGCACCTGGGTGGCTCAGTCATTTAGGCGTCTGCCTTCAGCTCGGTCATGATTCCACATTGGACTCCTTTCTTGGTGGGGTATCTGCCTCTCCCTCTCCCTCTGCCCCTCTGTCTCCCCCTACTTGTGCTCTCTCTCTCTCTCTGGCTCATGCTGTCTCTCTCTCTCAAATAAATAAGTGGAATCTTAAAAAAAAAAAAGAAGCTATAGTAACATCATTT
>NW_027868009.1:0-252 GCF_054177405.1 Leptonychotes weddellii | reverse complement strand
GAGAGCAGCAGGAGGGACTTCCCAGCAGAGACTCACTCTTGCTGCCTAGCAAGCCCATCGCACCTGTCAGCCCCCAGCGGGTTCTCAGACCTCCCGGGATCGTCAGCCCCAGCGCGTTCTCGGACCTCCTGTGAGCATCAGCCCCCAGTGGGTTCTCGGACCCCCTCCCCCTGCGAGCGTCAGCCCCCAGCGGGTTCTCGGACCCCCTGCGAGCGTCAGCCCCCAGCGGGTTCTCAGACCTCCCGGGATCGT
>NW_027868008.1:0-252 GCF_054177405.1 Leptonychotes weddellii | reverse complement strand
TTCTCTCTGTCTCAAATAAATAAATAAAATCTTTAAAAAAAAAAATAAATAAAAATAAATTATTAGTAATTTAATTAAGTAATTTTTTTAAAAGATTTTATTCATTTATTCATGAGAGACAGAGAGAGAGAGGTAAAGGCAGAGGGAGAAGAAGGCTCCCTGCGAGGAGCAGGGAGCTCAAAGTGGGACTCAATCCCAGGACGTTGGGATCATGACCTGAGCCGAAGGCAGATGCTTAACCAGCTGAGCAAC
>NW_027868007.1:0-252 GCF_054177405.1 Leptonychotes weddellii | reverse complement strand
GCCCTCAGCACCCAACAGAACTGGAGAGCCTTTGGGAGCCAGAGGCAGAACCAGTGGCCCCGAGGAGACACAGAGACCAGGGAAGGGAGGGTTCTGGGCCCCCTACAAGGTGGAAGAAGAATGATGCCCACCTCTCCCATCCCCCATGACAGGGCAGCACAAGGGAAGGAAGCTAGAATCAAGTGCATGGTCAGGGTCAGGGTTCTGCTATGCCAGGTGTGGGGGCTGTGGGCAGAAGCAGGCAGCGCCCTG
>NW_027868006.1:0-1823 GCF_054177405.1 Leptonychotes weddellii | reverse complement strand
GGGACAGGCCCGGGGGTCGGGGTGCCCAGCGGGGGTCCTGGGCCAGGGCAGCAGGAAGGAAGCCAGAGGGGCAGGACTCCACACCCTGGGCTGGGAGTCAGAGCCTGGGTGGGTTCTGATTCCGGGGCTGGACCCTGGTAAAACATTGGCTTTATTGTCTAAATGCAAGACCTCTCTGGCTGTGTTTCCCCAGGACCCATACTGCTCCCCCCACCCCACCACGACCCTCCCCTCCTCTCCCCACCTCCCCACCAGCCCTGTGACCTTGGGCAAATCCTTCCCGTCTCTGATCCTCAGTCTCCTCCGCTGTTGAATGGGGATAGGCATGCCCACCTCATGGATTTGTCCTGCTCATGGACACAGCCCTGTGGTCCTTAAACACATGTTTCTGGGGGACCTCCTGGGTGCCAGCCCTGTTCTGGGAGCTGAGGACGGGGAGGTGGGCAGTGGAGGCGAGGCTCTGCTTTCTCGGAGCTCCCATCGTGCGGGTTGGCAGGTGGCCGTGGGAGGCACTGGCCGGGAAAGGGTCTGTAGGCAGCCAAGGGCCGGGGCCGTGCAGAGTGGGAGGGTGACCCACCCAGAGTCACAAGATGGGTCACGGGCAGAGCCCAGGCCAGGCTGACAGCAGGGCAGACCTGGGACTCACCCCTGCCAGGGGACCCACAGGTGGATTTCCAGACGCACAACGCAGTGAGGATACCTCCCCTCTGAGAACGTCCAGCTCCTATGAGAAGCATCAGTTCACAGACGGAGGCTAAGCTCTGAGTGGCTCCATTTGTCACCTTGGGCCCAGCCAGAGGCTGTTGGCTGGCCCTTTGACCCCCTTCTTGAATCTTCCCATTTCCCTGCCTGTTCCCAGCCCCAGAGCTTCCTGCAGAATTCCTGGGGACTGTGGGAGGCAAGGGGGTCTTTGGAGTTGGATCTTGTCTTTAAACCATGACTACCTCCCTCCTTCCCATTCTTCCTCCCAGAATCTCCCTCCCCACCACTGATCAGAGAATTTTTAATTATTATAATTACCATCTGAAAAATGAGATTCTGCCACACCTCACCTGCCTCAGGCCTCACCTTTGAATGTGATGGTGAATCTCATAGCCCCCGCGGCACAAGGGCTATGAGAGGAGGCTTCCTGTGGGAAGGTGGCAGGTGTGAACGTAGACATGGAGACACCTCTGTGGGGAGGGTCCCACATGCGTGAGCGTGCACGAGTGTGCGTGTGTGTGCAAGCATGTACTTGTGGGCAGGGGCACTGATGGGGGCTGCAGGGGACAGGCAGCATCTTCCTGGGGGCAGGGCATGGGGGCGGGGTCAGCTGAAGGTATCTGGGGGTGGGTGATGGGCAGACGTGGGTCTGTACCTGGGGTGACAGCTGGGGCCCTGGAAGCAGGTGGGCCCGTGTGCCTGCCCCCTGGTTGTTTACCTCCCCCCTGCTCCATGCTTTTCCTCATCTCCAACCAGTTCAGGAACGTTAGCCTGGGGCTGTTGGAGATCAGGGGCCCGCTCCTCTCCCAGGACCACTCGCTCGGGGTCCTGTGGTGAGCCCCCCTCCTGTTAAAGGGTCTGGGTGGCGGAAAGATTTGACGAGGTCAGGGACTCCCTCGCCATCAGGGTGCACATTCCACCAGGGGACTTTCCAGTGTGACCTGGGGTGGGTCCCTCCCCTCCTCTTAACGTCGGTCTTCTCACCTGTCCCATGAGGATGAGGATCCCCACCCTGGGAGCAGCGGGGTCTACACAGAGACAGCGCGGTGCAGTGGTTACACCTGGGACACGGAGCCCAATGGCCTGGGTGCAGACCTGGCCCTCAGCACACCTTGTGTGGC
>NW_027868005.1:0-252 GCF_054177405.1 Leptonychotes weddellii | reverse complement strand
CTGCTTTATAAAGACAATCTTAAGGTAAAGATTCTTTTTTTTTTCCTTTTAAGAACATGGTGGTGAAAACTAAAATGAAGACTAGTATAGTTGGATGCCACTGCTATGATTTGTGGAATGACGTCAGCATGTCTCCTATTGTTTTTGTACCAACAGGGCAAATGTCAATGCAGTAGAAGGCCAATAACATCTTAGAGTTATTTTTAAATAATTTTTGACATTGCAAATCCCCTGAAAGTGTCCAAGTGTGCT
>NW_027868004.1:0-252 GCF_054177405.1 Leptonychotes weddellii | reverse complement strand
CATTCCTTTTCATGGCCAAATCATATTCCATCCTGTAGATATATCACTATGCCTTTTTTTTTTTTTTAGATTTTATTTATTTATTTGACAGAGAGAGAGCACAGGCAGGGGGAGCAGGAGAGGAAGAAGCAGGCTCCCCGCTGAGCAGGGAGCCCGATGTGGGGCTTGATCCTAGAACCCTGGGATCCCACCCTGAGCCAGAGGCAGATGCTTAACCGACTGAACCACCCAGGCACCCCTATCACCATGCTT
>NW_027868003.1:0-252 GCF_054177405.1 Leptonychotes weddellii | reverse complement strand
GGATGAGTGAAATGTGGTATATCCATACAGTGAGGTGGTTTTCAGCCTTAAGGAGATTCTGATACAGGCTGTATCAGGGATGAACCTCGAGGATATGACCAATGGACTTTAGGAGTCCACTTACATGAGAGGTACCTACAGGAGTCAAATTCAGAGACCAAGTAGAATGGTGGTTGCAGGAGGGGAGTGTCCAGATGGGAGGTTTAATTGGTACAGAAGTTGAGTTTTACAAGATGAGAAGTTTTGGAGCTG
>NW_027868002.1:0-252 GCF_054177405.1 Leptonychotes weddellii | reverse complement strand
CCTTGTCTGAGAACATGTAAAATTACCTACAGTAGACCAGTCAGTATTATTCGCAGCTGAGCTGCATAAATCCCAGAATATGTAAGAATTCCAAAATGGGAAAATTCTTGAAAATGTTACTGCTTTAAAATGAATCTATGATAATATCTGTTCTTTCAGCTCTGAAAGTATTTTCTGGTTTTTGTTTTTCGACATAATATTGGCTCAAATTCCTCCCATATTTATTTGTGCATATATATTTAAAACAATGCT
>NW_027868001.1:0-252 GCF_054177405.1 Leptonychotes weddellii | reverse complement strand
CTCAGAGGCAAGGTCGCCTTCAGTTCGAGTGGAGCATGTCTGAGATGAAGGTACTTGTGTCAGCCACCGCGGAGGCGTCGCTCGGCAAGTCGCTGTCGGAAGAAATGAAGAGCTGCCTAGTTCTGGTGTGTAGGTAGTGCACCGAAGGGCTCGAAACTTCCGGAACAGCTGCCGTGAATGTGAGAGAGAAAGTCGCAACTGAGTTCTGTAGCAAGAGCAAGGTCCCACTAGACCTTCCCAGTGCTCCTGCCT
>NW_027868000.1:0-252 GCF_054177405.1 Leptonychotes weddellii | reverse complement strand
TTAGCCCGGTGATGGGTATTAAGGAGGGCACGTTCTGCATGGAGCCCTGGGTGTTATACACAAACAATGAATCATGGAACACTACATCAAAAACTAATGATGTAATGTCTGGTGATTAACGTAACATAATAAAATTAAAAAAAAAAGAAAAAGAAACATTGATGCAATGAAATAGAACATGTTAATCCCTTCTCTGTATGCTATTGCACTGGAATAGCCCTTGTCCCTTCTTTAAAATTTTTCCTTCATTTT
>NW_027867999.1:0-252 GCF_054177405.1 Leptonychotes weddellii | reverse complement strand
TTCTGACTGGTGTGAGGTGGTATCTCATTGTGGTTTTGATTTATATTTCCCTGATGCCCAGGGATGTTGAGCACTTTTTCATGTGTCTGTTGGCCATTTGGATGTCTTCTTTGGAAAAATGTCTGTTCATGTCTTCTGCCCATCTCTTGATTGGATTATTTGTTCTTTGGGTGTTGAGTTTGATAAGTTTTTTATAGATTTTGGATACTAGCCCTTTTTCTCATATGTCATTTGCAAATATCTTCTCCCATT
>NW_027867998.1:0-252 GCF_054177405.1 Leptonychotes weddellii | reverse complement strand
AAACTGGTGTTTCCTTCCTGGCTTTGGGCATGATCCCATTTTTAAATCTGTAGGTAATGGGGAAGTAGTTTTATGTGTATTGTTGTCTGTGACTGGATCGATATTGAGCATGGACTATGTTTTCTCTCTTTCTTTCATGATGCATAGAATACAAAACTTATAGCCAGATCGTATTACTAAATTGTATGTGTGTGTGTGTGTGTGTATGGATGTAATTCTACAGCTATCATTTCTTTGTTTTATTTTTAGTTT
>NW_027867997.1:0-252 GCF_054177405.1 Leptonychotes weddellii | reverse complement strand
TCCCTGCTCCGCGGGGAGGCCTGCTTCTCCCTCTCCTACTCCCCCTGCTTGTGTTCCCTCTCTCACTATGTCTCTCACTGTCAAATAAATAAATAAAAAATCTTAAAAAAAAAAAAATTATTCAGACAAAGACCTTGATGCAGGGAAAAAGTTTTTAAAAACACAAATAAACAAAAGAAAATAAGGACTATGCCATGGAATCCTCTTAGACAAATGTGTAATAATTTTCATGGAAGTAATCCAAACTGAAAG
>NW_027867996.1:0-252 GCF_054177405.1 Leptonychotes weddellii | reverse complement strand
GATGGTGTGCTCCCTGCGGCCCCTCGTGTGAGGGAGTGCGTGATATTGCTTTGTCCTGTTACTGAGGATTTCAAACTGCGTCACTTCGTTAAGGTGACGTCTCCTTGATTTTCTTCTCTGTAAAGTTGCTAATTTCCCCTTTGCAGTTCATAAGAAGTGTGTGGTATGGATTAGAAATCAGTGAGGTATTTTGAGACTGTGTGTATATCGTCTTGTTCATCAAACTCACTTTGGCATCCATCAGAAAAAGAT
>NW_027867995.1:0-1823 GCF_054177405.1 Leptonychotes weddellii | reverse complement strand
TGATGGCTGCATAATATTCCATTGTATATATATACCACCTCTTCTTTATCCATTCATCTGTCGATGGACATCTTGGCTCTTTCCACAGTTTGGCTATTGTGGACATTGCTGCTATAAACATCGGGGTGCACGTACCCCTTTGGATCCCTACTTTTGTATCTTTGGGGTAAATACCCAGTAGTGCAATTGCTGGATCATATGGTAACTCTATATTCAACTTTTTGAAGAACCTCCATACTGTTTTCTAGGGTGGCTGCACCAGCCTGCATTCCCTCCAACAGTGTAGGAGGGTTCCCCTTTCTCCGCATCCCCGCCAACATCTGTCATTTCCTGACTTGTTAATTTTAGCCATTCTGACTGGTGTGAGGTGGTATCTCATTGAGGTTTTGATTTGGATTTCCCTAATGCTGAGCGATATTGAACACTTTTTCATGTGTCTGTTGGCTGTTTGGATGTCTTGTTTGGAGGAATGTCTGTTCATGTCTTCTGCCCATTTCTTGATTGGATTCTTTGTTCTTTGGGTGTTGAGTTTGATAAGTTCTATATAGATTTTGGATACTGGCCCTTTATCTGATATGTCATTTGCAAATATCTTCTCCCATTTTGTCGGTTGTCTTTTGGTTTTGTTGACTGTTCCCTTTGCTGTGCAAAAGCTTTTTATCTAGATGAAGTCCCAGTAGTTCATTTTTGCCCTTGCTTCCCTTGTCTTTGGCGATGTTTCTAGGAAGAAGTTGCCGTGGCTGAGGTCGAAGGGGTTGCTGCCTGTGTTCACTTTACGATGTTGATGGACTCCTGTCTCACATTGAGGTCTTTCAACCATTTTGAATCTATTTTTGTGTGTGGTGTAAGGAAATGGTCCAGTTTCATTCTTCTGCATGGGGCTGTCCAATTTTCTCAACACCATTTGTTGAAGAGACTGTCTTTTTTCCATTGGACATTCTTTCCTGCTTTGTCGAAGATGAGTTGACCATAGAGTTGAGGGTCCATTTCTGGGCTCTCTATTCTGTTCCATTGATACGTGTCTGTTTTTGTCCCAGTACTATACTGTCTTGATGATGACAGCTTTGTAATAGAGCTTGAAGTGCAGAAATGTGATGCCACCGGCTTTTCTTTTCTTTTTCTTTTTTTTTTAAAAGATTTTATTTATTTATTTGAGAGAGAGAGAATGAGAGAGAGCACATGAAAGGGGGGAGGGTCAGAGGGAGAAGCAGACTCCCTGCCAAGCAGGGAGCCCGATGCGGGACTCGATCCTGGGACTCCAGGATCATGATCTGAGCCGAAAGCAGTCGCTTAACCAACTGCCACCCAGGTGCCCTTGCTTCTCTTTTTCAACATTCCTCTGGCTATTCGAGGTCTTTTCTGCTTCCATACAAATTTTAGGATTATTTTTTCCATTTCTTTGAAAAAAATGGATGGTATTTTGATAGGTATTGCTCTAGGTAGCATTGACACTTCTGCAATATTTGTTCTTCTAATTCATAGCATGGAACGTTTTTCCATTTCTTTATGTCTTCCCTCAATTTCTTTCATGAGTATTTTATAGTTTTCTGAATACAGATCCTTTGCCTCTTTGGTTAGATTTATTCCTAGGTATCTTATGGTTTTGGGTGCAATTGTAAATGGGATCGACTCCTTAATTTCTCTTTCTTCTGTCTTGTTGTTGGTGTATAGGAATGCCACTGATTTCTGTGCATTGATTTTATATTCTGCCACTTTACTGAATTCCTGTATGTGTTCTAGCAGTTTTGGGGTGGAGTCTTTTGGGTTTTCCACATAAAGTATCATATCATCTGCAAAGAGTGAGAGTTTGACTTCTTCTTTGC
>NW_027867994.1:0-13176 GCF_054177405.1 Leptonychotes weddellii | reverse complement strand
AAGTCAATCAGAGAAAGACATGTATCATATGACCTCACTGATATGTGGAATTCTTAATCCCAGGAAATAAACTGAGGGTTGCTGGAATGGTGGGGGGTGGGAGGGATGGGGTGGCTGGGTTATAGATATTGGGGGAGGGTATGTGCTATGGTGAGCGCTGTGAATTGTGTAAGACTGTTGAATCATAGACCTGTACCTCCGAAACAAATAATACATTATATGTTAAAAAAAAAAAAAAAAGATAGCAGGAAGGGAAAAATGAAGGGGGTGAAATCGGACAGGAAGACGAACCATAGAGACCATGGACTCTGAGAAACAAACTGAGGGTTCTAGAGGGGAGGGCGGTGGGAGGATGGGTTAGCCTGGTGATGGGTATTAAAGAGGGCACATATTGAACGGAGCACTGGGTGATATATGCAAACAATGAATCATGGAACACTACATCAAAAACTAATGATGTAATGTATGGGGATTAACATAACATAATAAAATAAAATTTAAAAAAAAAGGTTACTACGTGAAGTGATGGATGTGCCAATTAACAGTGTGGGGGGAATCCGTTCACAATGTATACATATATCAAGTCATCACATTGTATACTTTAAATATCTTACAATTTATTTGTAAATTATACCTCAATAAAGCTGGTGGGGGAGGAAAGGAGTCTGAGTAAAAATAAACAAGACACTCCCTCTCTTCAAGTAATCTATAATCCAGATGCAAACATCAGACAAATTTTTTTAAAGATTGATTGATTTTAGGGGGCAGTGGGAAGAAGGGGCAGAGGGAGAGGGACAGAGAGTCTGAAGCAGACTCCCAGTGAGTGCAGAGCCTGATGCAGGGCTCGACCTCACAACCCTGAGATCACAACCTGAGCTGAAACCAAGAGTTGGAAGCTTAACTGACTGCACCAGCCAGGCACCCCAGACAATTTTTAATAAGGGTTAAATATAAGCAAACAGCAAGGTGGGTGAAAAATGCTTCTTATTCCAAAATACATGCTACATATGTGAACCATGCATTAGGAAGTAGAAAATTTTGTTGTGAATACAGATCTGAGAAGGCCAGTGCATCTACCGAGAAAGCAAAGGTAAGTGCTGAGATACACAGATGAACAAAAAAACAGTCCCTGAGCTCAAGATGTTTGTGGTCTGGTGGGGAAGACAAGCTCTATCCCACATCACTGACTCTACAGAAATATAACAGAGGCACAAACCATGTGTTACTGCGACTGGGAGAGAGCAAGTGACTCAGCCTAGGGCTTCCAGGAAAGGCCTCATAGAAGAGGTCACACTTAGGCTAGATCTTGGAGGATGAATGGGTGTTTGCCAGTTCTAAAGAGAACTGGGAGAACAGCAGAGAATTCTTTGTGGCCTTTCTCAGAGGAAATAAAAGCCAAAAATAAAAGAAAGAAAAGAGGAAGGGAAGAAGGAAGGGTGAGGGGAAATTCACTGACATTCAATAATTCCTCAAACATTCTGAAAGAGGTGACTTTTCTGACTAGGGAAGAGTCTCCGGAAGCTTCTGCTCCGCTTCCCTGAATCCACAGAGAGACAGTGGACAGGTAAAGGAATGATGGACTTGGGGAGAAATTTTCCTCTTCTTCATCCTAATTTCTGATGCTCCTATCCACCCAGGCTTGCACATTTCTGGAAACGGCTGGGTCCACCATGGCCAATTGGACCATAGTGACTGAGTTCTTCCTCTAAGTCCTGACAGACACCAAAGAGCTTCAGGTGGCAGTTTTTCTGCTCCAGCTGCTTGCCTACCTCGTGACTGTCTCTGGAAATCTGGTTGTCATCAGCCTGACCTTGCTGGACACCCGCCTGCAAACCCCGATGTACTTCTTCCTCTGGAATCTGTCCTGCCTAGAAATTTGGTTCCAGACCGTCATCCTGCCCAAGATGTTGCTCAACATTGCCACAGGGACCAAGACCATCAGTTTTGCTGGCTGCATCACTCAGGACTTTTTCCACATCTTCCTGGGGGCTACAGAGTTCCTCCTCCTCACGGCCATGGCCTACGACCAGTACATCGCCATCCGCCAGCCCCTCCGCTACCCGATCCTCATGAGCAAGAGTCTGCACACAGCTCATCCTCACCTGCTGGCTGGCAGGTTCTCCTTCATCATCGTGCCTGTCATCCTGACCAGTCGGCCTCCATTCTGTGACACCCACATCAACCACTACTTCTGTGACTAGATACCTCTAATGGAGGCGGTGTGCGGTGGGCCAGGTGTTAGAGATGGCGGCTTTCACCCTGGCTGGGGTGGCTCTGGTCAGCACTCTGGTGCTATCAGCATATCCTATGTCCAGATCATCCAGACAATTGTCAGGATCCCCTCTGTCCAGGAGAGAAAAAAAGCTTTCTCTACCTGTTCTTCCCACATCATTGTGGTCACCATGTGCTATGGCAGCTGCTTCTTCATGTATGGCAAGCCCTCTCCAGGCAAGGGGGTTGATTTCCACAAAGGACTGTCTCTAATCAATACAATCATTGTCCCCCTCTTGAATCCTTTCATCTGTACTCTCAGGAACCAACAAGTTAAGCAAGTAGTGAAAGACCTGATCAGGAAAACGGTTGGCTCCAAAATAAATGACAGCCCTAACAAGGCTCTTTCCAGGGACACATGAATCTAAGAATTCCACAAAAAGTATTTTCAAGGTTAAGCTCTCATGAATAGTCCTCTTCGAACTCCTTAGAGCTTTTCCAGCTTCCACCCATCCCTCGTCCCAAAGTCACCCCCATATTTCAGATATTTGTTATGGTAGCACCCCACTTCCAGGTACCAAAATCTGTATTGATTACCTATTGCCACTTAACGAGCTACCCACAAAACCTAGTGGCTTAAAACAACAATCATTATCTCACAGTTTCAGTGGGCCGGAATCTGGCTGATTAGCCGGGTAACTCGGGCTTAAGGTGATTCATGAGGTTGTAGTCAAGCTGTCAACCAGAGCTGTGGCCTCATCTGAAGGCATGATTGAGGGGGCATGTGCTTCCAAGTTCACTCACTCCGTTGTTGGTAGGAATATGCCTGTGGGACCAAAACCAACACTCCTTTGTGAGACCAGGGAAGGAGGGAAAGAAAAAGGAGATGTGGAGTTATTCTTAGAAAGTATATTGTAATATATTGTCACCTAAGGGGTGACTGTGGAAGCAACTGAAACACCAGCAACGTTCCTGTGCCCGGGCTGTTGAACACAGTGGCCCGGTAGGAGCGGGATCCCATGATCCCCAGCGGCAGGGCACAGGTTAGGAGCTATGAAAGAATGTAATCTTCAGTCTCTCCTTTCGGCTCCTGGTGATTGCTAGCCCAAACACCCTGCTCCTCCCTTATCCCATGACTGCCTCCCTGCATGCCAGCATGTAGGGGAGGGTGCAGACCTGCTTTACAGCTTCAAGATATTTGCCATCCCTTTGTACTCCTTTCTCACACTTTGAGGCATCCGTCCTTGCTTTTCTCATAAAAAAAAACAAAAAACAAAATAAAAGCTTTGTGCAGGATCCAGCTGCTGCTCCTCTCCCTTTCAGAGGCAGCCCTGCACAGCCACTCAGATTGGCGTCTGAGAACTTTATTTCAGTGTGCAACCATGGGGAGAGGACTGTAAGACGGGGGCAAGAGTCTGAACAGGGACTACTAAAAAACAGCAGTGTCTAAATGCTCCTCTGTATGGGGAGGCAACTCTGAAACTCCAGGAAGACAGGCTCTGAAGGAGATATTGAGGGGAAATTTGAGTTGCACACACTGTCACAGACTTCCTCACACTCCAGCTACACCATCATAGGCACCACTGATAGACTTCCAGCACTTAGGCCACACTCACCCTCCCGACCTTTCCCCATGCCCCTCACTCCCAGCCCATCACATTCACCCCAATGTCAGCCTTCTCTTCCTCTGCTTCCAGGATAGCATGATCCCGAAGAAATTCAAGGCCCCCAGACCTGGCCTGTTCTGGCTTCATGCCTCTCCCTTCAAACTTGGCCCTCACGGCTGCTCAGAAATCCATTTCCTCACCTCTGAAATCCCTGACAAATGTCCCTGTGAGATAAAATTTCTCTCTTGAATCATATGATCCCTGCCCCTTCCCACTCTTTTTCTCTTTGGTGAGCTTATCACCAACTTTTCAGGAGAGGATGAAGCTGTGCAGCCTAAGCTCAGAAACACCCTCTCCCTTCACCTCAGCATATCTCTGGCCCTGCATCTGCTTTCTCATCCTTGCCACTCTGTCAGAGGAGGAGGGATCTCTGGATCTCTGGATCTCTGTTACCTCAAAAGACGTAACACGGGGCATGGGCTGTTAAAAAGAACACAAAGTCTCAAGCTAAGCAGGCCTGTATTTAGATCCTACTTCTCCTGCTTTCTAGTGAGGGGTGGCCTTGAACAAGATACTTCGTCTCTCTGAGTCTTGGTTTCCTCTTCTAAAAAATAGTCTGCAAGGGGTGCCTGGGTGGCTCAGTCATTAAGCATCTGCCTTCGGCTCAGGTCATGATCCCAGGGTCCTGGGATCGAGTCCCACATTGGGCTCCCTGCTCAGCAGGAAGCCTGTTTCTCCCTCTCGCTCTCCCCCTGCTTGTGTTCCTTCTCTCATTGTGTCTCTCTGTCAAATAAATAAATAAAATCTTTAAAAAGATAAATAAATAAATTTTAAAAATAAAAAATAGTCTGCAATAGGAAACATTTGATGCTTCCAGCCCATTTCTTACCCCCCCAAAACCCTAAGAGCTGGTCCTTCACCCCAGAAGTAAGTCCCTATTGCCTTTGTACACTTGCTTCTACTATGCTGCTTGTCTTGAGGTAACAGCGATGCAGAAATACCTCCTCTTCTGAGATGGATTGGTTCCCCAAACTAGCTCCAAATCATGCCCATTTATATCCGTGGCACCACCATCCTTCCACTCTTTGGGGCTAGACATCTTGAAGTCATCACTGACTCTTTCCTGCAATCTGTCACCAACCCCTGTTATCTCCTCCTTCAAAATGGTGCTCAGATTCACTCTACCCTCGTATTTCAACACTCTGCATACAGGCCACATGTCAAATATGACCAACTATCAGAGACTGCAAGAGATGGTCTCACATTCTTTGCTTCTCTACAGCCACTCTCTTTGGTAGTACCCTCCTACATGGACTCTGGGTTTGGCCCTGTGGCTTGCTTCAGACATTGTGACAGTAGCAAACAGAATGCAAGCAGAAATTCAAAAAGCCCTTGAAACCCTCCGACTGCCATGTGAACAAGTCTGGGCTATCCTCTAGATGATAAAAGACTCAAGGCCTCCTTGCCACCATCACCTTTGCTGATAATAATCACATACACATACACGTACATACACACACACACACACACACAAACCCTGCCCAGGTGGCCAGCAGCCAAGTGGGGATGCATGAATGAGCCCATTAAAAACCAACAGAAGAACCACCCAACTGAGCCCAGCCCAAGTTGCCAACCCACAGAATCATGAACTAAATAAATGTGGTTGTTGTAAGCCACAAAGTATTCAAGTGGCTTATTATTCAACAAAAATTAACCAGTACACCAAACAAAAGTAAGTAGATATGGTAAACACATACTGTGTCCTGGTTAAGAATCCAAGATTAAGAAGTGAATTCAAGTTGGCTTAGTGAGGTCAGGAAAGAGAACTCCATCTCTTCTCATCTATAGTCGCAGGCCAGAGAAAGTTACCAGGAAATAGGCCCTAAACAGAAGGCATACTGAAGCAAAATTATTTACTTTTCTTCTGGAGCATTCCATGTCCTCCTCACAGGTAATCTGGCCCTTAAAGTAAGACTCAAATGGGAATGTTGCCCCAATAGACTTTGAAAGTCTTATCCCAAGGAGCCTGATTTGAACACTCTCTGTGTGAAATGAGGTTTTAAAGTTTCCCAGAAAGCTCAGAAACCACCCCGAGCCTCAAGTCCCCACACTCTTGTCAGGAGCATTTCTAGGACACCCTTTTTCAGGAACTCTGTCCCCAGAGAATAAAATTCTCACATGAAGGCCATGGTCTGCAAGAGAGAGACCCAGAGCTCCCCAGGCTATGTGTCTAT
The DNA here is from genome assembly GCF_054177405.1 of Leptonychotes weddellii. Lineage (NCBI taxonomy): Eukaryota > Metazoa > Chordata > Mammalia > Carnivora > Phocidae > Leptonychotes > Leptonychotes weddellii. The sequence goes on along the minus strand of NW_027867994.1, from coordinate 7,124 downwards.
TTCTCAGACGCTGTGGGAAACAGTCAGACAGGAAGACGATGTGCTGATTCACTCACTTCTCAGACTGAATCAGTCTTAATTGAACGTATCCCTTTTCTTTCTCCACACCCAGTAAAGACGTAATTTATGAGCCAAGTCCAAAGCAGACAAATGTTCTGCGGGCACACATTTTGTTCTCATCTCAAGAACCAGCACATTGTATTAGTACCTCATAAATTCATTTCATCTTCTGCTTTGAAGTTATTAGGATGTGAAGGTAATTCTTTTGTGAGCCCCCCTCCCACCACCACCACCACCAGAACTGAGGAATGGGGAGAGAGACTGAAGACCCAGAAAGCCACTTAAAACGTGTACATGCTGAAGAAACCAGATTCTCAAGGCAGGGAACCAGAGACAATCCAGGGAAATGGCTCCCTCTAGTGGGAGTTTCTATTTTTACAATGTCACACTCACACCACAGTTTAGGAAACTGAAAGGATTTAAGTTCTTGAAACAATGGAACCATTGTCCCGGGAATGATATAAACAAACACCTCCCTCTTGTGAGGATTTTTGCTGTTTTGTGTTTTGTTTTGTTTTGGTTTTGTTTTGTTTTGTTGTTTTAGAAAATGTCAACTATGGTGGCTGGCACAAAATTGACCAACCCTAAAGAATATAACTTAGTCAAACTTTCATTCATGGCTTAATTTTTATCACTGCTATGTCCCATAGGGGTGTGATCAGGTTAAGTAAGGCATTGTGAGCTACTTTTTACTGTTCTTAATGCCTGCTTCTTTTAATAGCTGTTGACTTGGAGGCACTCTTCCTGCGATGCAGGTACTTTCATGTGTAATTTGGTTAAAAATTAACTTAATAAAAATTACTCAAAACCTGTGTTTATGGAGTTAATTAACTATATAGGCATTTTCAGTGACTTGCTTTAATTATTAAACATTAACAAGTCAGATGTAGGGAGATGTCTGCCCATAGGGAATTTAGAAATTTAAGTGATATGGTGGTATGAGTAGGATGATTTTTTAAATTGTTGAGTAATTTTTTCTAGTCTGTTAAGGTTAAGAATTACGGAGATTTTTATTTTAGGGCTTAGCTAAATGTATTTTTATTTTAACTTTAATCAAAGAAAATACCAGATCTAAGGAGATGCCTGTCTGAAAATTTTATGAATTTAAGTAGCATGCTGGTATTAGTGGGAAAGATTTGTTAAATGGTTGCATAGTTTTTCTGATATACCAGGACTGAGAATATAAATATTTTTGTTCAGAACACTGAAGCGGAGTACTCACAGATTAAGGAACTCTGCTTAGAGACAATTCCCGATAACCATCTGAGGGCTCTCAATAAAAATTAAAAGACCAAAATAAAATCCTTAAAGAAAATAGAATTGAGTATACATCTGCCATCTGCTCTTGCCGCCTAGCTCAAATAGGGAAAAACAGTGACTTGGAGTTTTCTCTTCCTCCCTTTCTAATAACAGGTGCCAAGTCTTTCTATGAGGGGAAGGAGAGGGTGGAGCTCTGAACTGCACTAACTTTTCATTGTGCTTTCATATGTGCACAATCACCTCTGTGCTTATCCTAGATGAGACAGCACCTAGAGGTGGGGCAGGAAGGGAGGGAGGGAGGAAGAAAGGGGGAGACAAAAGAGAAGAAAGGAAGGAAATGGGGAAAATAGGAAGAAAGAAGGGAGACAGAAGTCCTGATTTTGAAACTGCTATTTACAATTACATTTTCAGGTGTTCAAAGCATGGGTTCTGCAAAATTACTTTCTACTTGGGAATTTCCTTCTAAGTATAAATTTTTAAAAAATTTTATAGAAGCATAAATTTTATTTGTAAAGATTCGAAAAAAAATTTTTTTGAAACTTCTATTTAGAAGATGATGTGGAGACAGGGGAACCCTCTTACACTGTTGGTGGGAATGCAAGCTGGTGCAGCCACTCTGGAAAACAGTATGGAGGTTCCTCAAGACGTTAAAAATAGAGCTACCCTATGACCCAGCAATTGCACTACTAGGTATTTACCTCAAAGATACAGATGTCGTGAAAAGAAGGACACATGCACCCCAATGTTCATAGCAGCAATGTCCACGATAGCCAAACTGTGCAAGGAGCCAAGATGTCCTTCAACAGATGAATGGATAAAGAAGATGTGGTTCATATATACAATGGAATGTTACTCAGCCATCAGAAAGGATGAATACCCACCATTTGCATTGACATGAATGGAACTGGAGGGTATTATGCTAAGTGAAATAAGTCAGTCAGAGAAAGACAATCATCACATGGTTTCACTCATATGTGGAACATAAGGAATAGCACAAAGGACCATAGGGGAAGGAAGAGAAAACTGAATGGGAAGAATTCAGAGAGGGAGACAAACCATGAGAGACTCTGGACTCCAGGAAACAAACGGAGGGCTACAGAAGGGAGGGGGGTGAGAGATGGAGTAGCCGGGTGATGGGTATTAAGGAGGGCACGTGTGGTGATGAGCACTGGGTCTTATACACAACTAATGAATCGTTGAGCACTACATCAAAAACTAATGATGTACTATATGTTGGCTGATAGAACATTAAAAAAAAAAAGATGAATATATGGGCAGCAGTTGCCGTACAAGTTTTTCAGAGAGGAGAACACACCCAAGTGGCGGGGGCTCTTCAATATGTTGAAGAATTAATTTTGCAATTATTAAATATGCTATGCCAAGCTCAGCCCCGAAGTGCTTCAGATGTAGAGGAATGTGTTCAAAAAAGTTTCCCTCATCCAACTGTTAAGTAGACAATAGCTGATGCCCAATTGGCTGTTGAAAAGAGAAAGCAAAGAAACCCTTTATCTCTCCCAGTAGAAAAAATTCATCCTTTATCAAAGGAGGTCATAGGTTATAAAATTGACCACCAGGTTTCTGTTTACATAGTAGCAGTATTAGAATACCTTTCTGCAGACATTTTAAAGCTGGTGGGGAATTACGTACAAAATATACGGCATTATGAAATTACAAAACAAGATATTAAAGTGGCAATGTGTGCTGATAAGGTATTATTGGACATGTTTCATCAAGATAGAGAAGATATATTATCTTTTTTTTTTTAAGATTTTATTTATTTATTTGGCAGAGAGAGGGAACACAAGCAGGGGCAGTGGGAGAGGGAGAAGCAGGCTTCCCGCAGAGCAGGGAGCCCGATGCAGGTTTCGATCCCAGGACCCTGGGATCATGACCTGAGCCGAAGGCAGACACTTAACGACTGAGCCACCCAGGTGCCCCAAGATATATTATCTTTAACTGATGAAGAGCCTTCCACCTCAGGACAGCAAACTTACTATGATTTGGTAAAAGCATTTATGGCAGAAATTCAACAGTACATAAGGGAACCAAATCTAATTATAAACATTTTTAGACAGCCCTTTGTCTCCAACTCAAAATTGTTTTCAGCTAATATAAGTATTGTTGTGTACACACATACCATTGCATGTGTTGTTAATTTTACATGACCACTCAAATTTGAGTTTGTGTAGTTCATGATTGCTAATTTGTCAAATTTTTTTAAGTTGTGGGATTTAACTCATAGTGACTATGATCTCAAAGTTGTTACAACAGGTTCAATAAATTCAACATCAAAAACTAAAAGACCAGGGCGCCTGGGTGGCTCAGTTGGTTAAGCGACTGCCTTCGGCTCAGGTCATGATCCTGGAGTCCCGGGATCGAGTCCCACATCAGGCTCCCTGCTTAGCAGGGAGTCTGCTTCTCCCTCTGACCCTCCTCCCTCTCATGCTCTCTGTCTCTCTCTCATTGTCTCTCTCGCAAATAAATAAAAAAATCTTAAAAAAAAAAAAAAACTAAAAGACCAAAAAAATAGAAGATGAACGTGTGCCTGTGCTCTGACCAACAGACTGGGTGGAGAGAGAGAGGGAAGGTGGGAGAGGAGAAATCTGCAGCAGCTGCTAAGCTGAAAAGGGACAAGAAACTCCTGTTTGTCTCTATTAAAAAAGTAGTTTTTTCAAGATTTTATTTATTTATTTGAGAGAGAGAACAAGTGAGAGAGGGAACACAAGCAGGGGGAGTGGGAGAGGGAGAAGCAGGCTTCCCGCAGAACAGGGAGCCTGACATGGGGCTCGATCCCAGGACCCTGGGATCATGACCTGAGCTGAAGGCAGACGCTTAAAGGACTGAGTCACCCAAGGGTCCCTGCTAAAAAGGAATTTTAAAGAGTTTACAATGACTCATTGGAAACATTTTAACAATTGCACCATTCCCAGCTAGTGTTTATGTAAGAAAGCTTTCTATTTACATTGCTAAAACTCCAAGCACTTTAGCAAAACACTGTGCTAAAAGCCTTGAGTTACACAGAGATGATTTGAAATGAACATCATGAAAAAGAATGTGCAGGCTGGCTGTTGCTGGCCGGAAGAGAGTTTCTGTTCCATACAAGGCAACTGTCTGTGAAGAACCATATTAACTGATGGTCTGGGTGATTTTTTAAGCATTTTACAACATAACATGATAGTGTATTATTGTGTGTTATAGTTTGGTAACATTTTATCGTGTTTAACTACTTTTGAGGAAACTGGAGGCTTAGGGTTGACACTGTCACATAATATTTTTTCCCATTTAAAATGATGAGAAATAGGTTCCCAGTTAGCAGTTTCACCCAGAACACCTGTTTTTCATGAACGGATTATTGATCGTAAAGAGGAGATGCCCATGTAAGGATTCAGCTATCTCAACAATAGCATTGCTATCTTGAAGATAATGGAATAATACCTTCAAAATTCTAAAAATAATAATAATAATCACACGTAGACTACTATACCCAGCCAATTCTCAAACAAGCACAAGGTTAGAATAAAGAATGTTCAGATGTGCAAAGTCCCAAAAACTGTATTTCCTATGCACCATCCAACAGCATCTGGAGCTACTGGGGAATGTACTCCACCCAAACTCAGAAAGAAAAAGACCTTGGATCCAGGAAGCAGGAGCTCTAATTCGAAAAGAGAGTGAAAGGCATTCCTGGCCACCCCCACATGGAAGCTGTGCATCAGGCTGAAGAAAACACAGTCCAGAGGGGAATCTGTAGACAGTCTCTTCCACATACCATACCCCAGGTACATCAGGGACACCCACAGGCCCATCACACTCCCGCTGCACAGGACACGTCTACACCCGCTGTCCGACCACATCTCCCTCCCAGCATAGACACTACACACACCACAGGCTCCGTTTGCAGAGCCAGTGACAAATGGTAATCTTAGACATTCTTTCTCAGGTCCCAAGTTAAGGTTGTCTTATCCTGTTCCAAATTCCAAACGGGTTCCCGTTGACGTCAAGCCAGAGGTCCTCTGCCTCCATGGGGCCAACCTATCCTTAGGAGCCTCTTTCTACTTCATCCCTCCTCCAAGAGTGTCACCTCCTCCCTTCACAGGTCCCCTGGCCACCCAGTAATCCAGCAGCCACACCTCCACCTACCCGTCCGCTGCCCATGTGGCCAGTTATCCATCCCTTTATGGGCCCCTCTATCCGGCAATCAATCTGGCCCTCTGTCCGTCTCTTCTGGACTTGTCAGCATAGTTCTCAGACACACAAAGAGCCTTACTACAAACCCCTCTCGAGGCGCTGCTCTGTGAATGAGGCAGCAAGGCCACCTCGGGAGCAGGGAACCAGTTTCTCCGCCGTGAGGCCCAGGGGACCCGGTGCACACCGGCGGGCATCACACAAAATCCTCCCAGGGTCCCCACACCCAGAACCTGGGAGGCTCGTCTCCCGGCCCAGCGGAGGGACCTCCGAGCTGTCGGTTCATAAACGGGGCCCGGCCCATGGAGAACAAAGAGAATCCGAGGGAAGAGGCAGCCACTCCAGATTGGCAGGCGGCAGGTCCGACAAGCGAGCGAACTTACCCGCAGGCTCGTGTTGAGCGGCCGCTAGACCGTGGACTCGGCACCCGCCCACGGCAATCGTAGAAGTTGGCATGGAGGACTTAACCGGTTCAGTAATGTACACCATCCAGGAGGTCTCAACACCACCTTATCGCCTCAACGTTACGTGCTTGAAAATGGCTCCCACCGTGGGAGGACCGCACATTCAAAGGACAGGGGAGGGGATAAGGAGCCCCCCCATTGCGCAGGTGCAGCTCTGGCGTCAACCAGCGGTCACATCCTCCCGATGACCTCCTCCTGCCCTGCACGCCTGGTGACCCGCTCACAGTCTTGCCTGCCCCCCTCTCCCGCCTCGGCAATACGCCCTGAGCAGGCAGCAAAGGGTTTTCCTGGCGTGGAGGTGCCGCGTTGCGCTGGAGACAGGCGCGCAGCAGCAATATAGGTACATGCGAGAAAAAACCCAAGATTCACAGAATGATTCCCCACCAAGAGTCCCATAATCTGAAGCACTGATTTATTAAGTCCCTTAGGTGGGAGGCTGGATCACTTAGGGCATTCACCCGTGTCCTCATGAGATTTAATAAAGATGGTACATCAGCAGACTCACGAACACTCACATTCGGTTTGGATAATGGCACAGGTGTCTCTTTTCCAGGCAGTGATCATGTCCAAGGCCATTCTATTTTGGAGCACAGCTTTTCTCATTAGGGACATTTCAGTGTTCAGTAAAGACATGTTTTGCTGGCTATCATTTAAGGCTCGCTGAGTGAAGTTAGTAAGGCTTCTGTGGGGGCTATACCGTCCTCCAGACCAATGGAGGGGGGACAAGGACAGTGGCTTACACAACAGGACCAGTGGAAAAGCAAATGTGCCTGCCTGGCCTTGAGGAGAGGGAGGGTGGCAGCCTTAGAAACTTGCCCTGGTGGTGCATAGCGTACATGTTGGCCAGGGATGGCAGCATTGAGGATATGGGCAAAAAATAGGTGAAGGGGAGTGGGGGGTACAGACTTGTGGTTATGGAATGATTAAGTCACAGGGATGAAAGGTACAGCGCCGGGAATAGTGGATAGTACTGTAAGAGCATCGTGTGGTGAGCTTGCGGGGAGCACAGCATAACATAGAGAGGTGTTCGATCACTATGTCGTACACCTGAAGCTAATGTAACGCTGTGTGTCAGCTATACTCAATTTTTTCAAAAATTGAAATTGAAACTAAGAAATTCTCAGATAAACAAGAGCTGTGAGGGAGTTTGAGGACTGT
>NW_027867993.1:0-252 GCF_054177405.1 Leptonychotes weddellii | reverse complement strand
TGCTGGGGGGAGCCAGAGCCGCCGGGACTGAGGACACCGGGCAGCTATGACAGGGCAACCTCTCCCACCAAGGCCCGCACCCCTCGGCTCTGACCTGAGTGTGACTACCGTTTGTCATCGGGGTGACACCAAGGCGTGGCCTGAGGAGGCTTCAGGCCCTGTCCATTCCCTCCCACTCCCCCAAACTCGCCCCAAATAAACAGGGAGAGTGCTCTGGAAAAGAGCAACAGATATGCCCCCTAAAGCCCCTTC
>NW_027867992.1:0-252 GCF_054177405.1 Leptonychotes weddellii | reverse complement strand
CTGGGTGCTGCCCAGGGTGGTCACCCCGCCGCCTGTGCCCTTCCTTGCCCCTCACCTTCCAGGCCCGGCAGGTCGTGCAGACAGCGGCCGCTCGGGTTCCGGCAGGTCCTCATGCAGGGCGCCCCGCATGGCTGGTAGTGCCACTCACACTGGCCCTCGGGGTTGTAGTAGTCGCAGAACAGGGCTGTGGGCAAGCGGGCGGCTCAGCGGGCCAGCTCCGGCCCGGAGTGAGCCACCCAGCGGCCCCAGCGG
>NW_027867991.1:0-252 GCF_054177405.1 Leptonychotes weddellii | reverse complement strand
ATGCATCTTAACAATTACTGGCCTTTGTGGAACTTGAGCAATTACATTATCTCTGTCCCTTGTCCCCTGCAAAACCCTTGGGGTGATTCCTCAGAGGTCCTCAGCTTCCCTCAGCCCAGCTGAGATTTTTGTAACTCTCGTGCCAGTTGTGACAAGCCACCCATTTGATACTGGAAATCCTGCAGGCGGACTTAGATCAATTAGTAATTATCTCTGAGGCTGTCTAACAATTACTCATTTATTTAGCAACGT
>NW_027867990.1:0-252 GCF_054177405.1 Leptonychotes weddellii | reverse complement strand
GGGTGTATACCCAGAAGTGGAATTGCTGGGTCATATGGCAATTCTATTTTTAATTTTTAACTTTTCAAGGAGCATCCATACTGTTTTTTACAGTGGCTGCACTGTAAATTTTATATTCCTACCAATAGTGCACAGGGTTTTACTTTCTTCATATCCTTATCAATACTTATTTTCTGTTTTCATGATAGTAGCCATCCGAATGGATATGAAGTGGCATCTCATTGTAGTTTTGGTTTACATTTCTCTTATGGT
>NW_027867989.1:0-252 GCF_054177405.1 Leptonychotes weddellii | reverse complement strand
GGGAGGAGCCGCGCGCAGAAAGGAGCCGCGCTCCCGGCCTGAGCAGGGGCGGGGCGAGGACGGCGAGCGCGGGCGGGGGTGGCGGAGCCGGGCCGCACCTTGCAGGAGGAGACCCCGCTGGCGCCGGCGCAGATCATCACATCGGTGATCTTGCTGCCCCAGAACTTCTGGCACTCGGCGTTGGACAGGAGGGGCAGGGTCGCCTGCTGCAGCTTGTCGGGGGTCTTGTTGGCTGGAGGGACACAGCAGGCC
>NW_027867988.1:0-252 GCF_054177405.1 Leptonychotes weddellii | reverse complement strand
CTGAGGAGGCTTTGCGATCCTGGAGGTTGAGGGTCTGGGCGTCTCTAGCAGCCGAGAAGGTGGGGAAACCAGCCTCTCCCGTGAAGCCAGGGGAGGAACACGGGCCTTGATTTTTGATCTCCAAGACTTTACGACTTTCTGAATTTCAGAGCCTTAAGGTAACATACTTGTGTCGTTTTAAGCCTCGAAGTTGGTGGCGGTCCCGGCAGCCCGAGGAGATGCACACACGGCGCCCTTTGCCCGGGGGGCCCT
>NW_027867987.1:0-252 GCF_054177405.1 Leptonychotes weddellii | reverse complement strand
AGAGAGGCCACTGCGGTCGAGGTGGCGTGGGAGCCCGGTCTGGAGAGGGGCTAACGGGGAGAAGGAGAAATGGAGCAGCCAACAGATGTGGGGGTGAAACTGGACCGACCCAGCCATGGATTGGATATGGGGAAGTGCCCGGGCGACTTCTGGGTTTTTACTGTGCACAGAGCAGGAAATACCAGCTTTTTTTTTTTTTTATTACTTTTGTTTACATTTGTACCAATTTCCTAGAGCTGCCCTAACAAAATT
>NW_027867986.1:0-252 GCF_054177405.1 Leptonychotes weddellii | reverse complement strand
TGCTTTTCGGGGTACCTGTAATTAATTCATCCCCACGTTCTGACAGAGGTGTCACTTGAACAGAGCACGTGTCCCCTCTAGGGCAAACACGGGGCCACCCGTGTCCTTTGTGTCCAGGTGCCACCTGTCCCGGCGCCGCCCACCCCTCGGCGCCCACCAGGCTGGTGCTCCGGGCTCGCGCCAGGCCGGGGTTGGGGGGGCGCATCCTCCAGCCGCGTGCACGGGAGGCTCGCAAGGGTTCCTGGAAAAGGG
>NW_027867985.1:0-252 GCF_054177405.1 Leptonychotes weddellii | reverse complement strand
TAATGTCTTAAAGCCTGACAAAAGTATGTAGAAATGACAATTTGATTTAAAATTATTAAGCGCATTTTCCAAACATGAAATTGTTCAATCACCTTTTGACTAAACCTTCAAAATGATAGCCAGATGTGGGGAAAATCTTCTATAGATATATATGAACTAATCAACAAAAACTTTTAAATGTTCCTTCATGTTTTTTTTTATTTTTAAATTTTTTTATTGTTATGTTAATCACCATACATTACATCATTAGTT
>NW_027867984.1:0-252 GCF_054177405.1 Leptonychotes weddellii | reverse complement strand
ATTTCTGGGGCATTTCATCCTCTGTCATAACAGAGGGTGAAATCCTGCATTTCTCTTTGGCTCTAATCTCAACTACTCTGCTAAAGTCAGGTTACATACTACTGATTTCCTCCAAATTCCACAACACTCTTTGTCCAAAATAGAATTGATCATCTTACATACACATATACTTGCCTCTTCCCCTGACTTCCCCATTCCTTTTAAGGGCACTCATCTGCTCAGCCACTGGGGCTGGAAACCATAGCATTATCT
>NW_027867983.1:0-1823 GCF_054177405.1 Leptonychotes weddellii | reverse complement strand
AGCACTTCACTCCTGAAGTCACCGAGGAGAGTGGGTATCAACACCTAAACATGCAGCACAGGCGATAAAGAAGTCTCTCTCCTTCTGATGAGCAATTACTGCTCTAGAAATATTTTTTCCCTCCTCCTCATAAAATCATCTACTGATTCACATGGTGAATGAGAAAGCCATGTGCCCAGGGAGCATTAAAATTGCCCCTTTGATCCCGGTTACTTTACACTTGCAACAAACAAGAACCCCTCTGATGTGTGTGTTCTTTCTCGATGAGTGTCACAGGGCCCGTGTCTATGGAGCTGAGGAGGGCGTCAGGGTTTTCTAAGCAGGAGCTATGGAACAAGGTCCTGTATGGTATTGCCCTGCAGCAGGCAGCCCTCCCTCCCCGGGGCATGGTGTGATGTGCGGAGGAACCACATCAAAGGATCCTAGACACCCCTCGCATACTTAGACGCTTTCCGTTAATACAATTAATAAAAACAACTTTCAGTTGAAGAGGCTTCAAGGGTGTCTTGCACAAAGGCATCTCAAAAGCTAGCAATGGAACTGTACGTAGAAACCACAGGTCTCTGTTAGCTGGGCTGTGTTGTGAGCCAAGGACACAACCTCCTCCCTGAGGGCTGAAGTCAAACGTGTAAGAGCTGTCACCTTGCGACTCTGGTCCTTAGAGTGGATGGCTTTCAGAAATTAACCTTATACTTCAGAAATGTATTAGCCGCGTTATTGGCCTTCCTCCTAAAGCAGTTCTCAAACTTTGGCACGAAAAAGAATGATCCGGGCAGCTTGCTAAATGTCCATTCCTGGGACTTGTCCCCATTTCCAGAGATTTGGGTTCCTCTGGTTTATGCTGGGGTCTAGGAAACTGCATTTTTTAACAGATGTTCCTAAGCTATTTGTGGTGAAGGGCCATTTGGGGGTGGGTGGAGGAAGTCCAATCTATCACAGACCATTACTTTTGTAAAATACAGTACAATGATTTACTAGAAAAATTATCACATATTTGCATGCCATGCTATGTCAAGTTACTACAGAAGTTTGTAAATACTTTCAATTTCTACAATGATCTACTTGTAGACCAATGACTAATGTTTCCAGACCAATGCTGGTCCACTTCCCATGCTTTGAGGACCATCTTTGAGGACCATGCTGGTCTAACACAATATTCTTTGAAGAAGTCTGCTCTAAGGGATTCCCATGCTATTTCCTAAGTAGCTAGACATTCTACATGTTAGATTAAATCTAGAGCTGAACTGCCACCCACACCCAAGTGAGAAAATCCTTGGGTAGTTTCTCTAGTCCTTGCTATTGTCTTGGTCTCAAAAAGCAACTACTAAGGGGCACCTGGGTGGCTCATTTGGTTAGCGTCCCAACTCTTGATTTTGGCTCAGATCGTGATCTCAGTATCATGAGATCAAGCCCCACATTGGGCTCTGTGCTAGGCATGGAGCCTGCTTAAGATTCTCTCCCTCAGGCGCCTGGGTGGCTCAGTCGTTAAGGTCTGCCTTCGGCTCAGGTCATGATCCCAGGGTCCTGGGATCGAGTCCCACATCGGGCTCCCTGCTCTGCGGGAAGCCTGCTTCTCCCTCTCCCACTCCCCCTGCTTGTGTTCCTGCTCTCGCTATGTCTCTGTCAAAAAAATAAATGAAAAAAATCTTTAAAAAAAAAAAAAAAAGATTCTCTCCCTCTCCCTCTGCTCCTCCCTGCTCGTGCTCTCTCTCTAAAAAAAGAAAAGAAAAGAGCATCTATTAAGATCTTTGAATTTTTTTTTTTAAAGATTTTATTTATTTATTTGACAGAGAGAGGTACAGCGAGAGAGGGAACATAAGCAG
>NW_027867982.1:0-252 GCF_054177405.1 Leptonychotes weddellii | reverse complement strand
CTGCCCCCAGCCTTCATCCAGGGCATTTGCAGGACCACATCCTGTTCCTTAGCTTCTTTTATCATCCAGATTGTATCACACGTTTCTTACTGGAGTCCAGGCAATGGAAAATAAACAGACTCACATCTGGGGAATCAACACAGCAACAGTGGCAAAACACACCACCACGAAAGGGCAAAACACAATGTCTGTCACAGGAGTGCAGCAACAGAGGACACGTCAGGAGCTCAGCTCACTGGTGGGAGCTGCTAT
>NW_027867981.1:0-252 GCF_054177405.1 Leptonychotes weddellii | reverse complement strand
TCCTGACAATGACTGGGAGGTGGGGATTGTCACACCCAGTTTACAGATAGGGGCTGAGACCTAGAGAGACTGATTTCTCCCAGGTTATATGACCGGAGCAGAAAGTCGAGATTTCTTCCAAACCGGCTAATTCGGAAACTCACGGTCATTTCTCATTGATTCATATAATATTGTTGTTGTTGTTTCAACCAATCCAGGCAGCACCCCTCCCCAGCCCTCCTCCTCCCAGTTTGATGCAGCACGTCTGTAAAT
>NW_027867980.1:0-252 GCF_054177405.1 Leptonychotes weddellii | reverse complement strand
TGTCTCTTTGGTTAGATTTATTCCTAGGTATCTTATGGTTTTGAGTGCAATTGTAAATGGGATCGACTCCTTAATTTCTCTTTCTTCTGTCTTGTTGTTGGTGTATAGGAATGCCACTGACTTCTGTTGTGCAGGTTTTAAAATACACCAGCACTAACCATGCAAGTCAAATATCTGGTTGTATTGATGAGTAATTGCAAAATTTTTTCGTGGCTGTAAGTGGCACGAGGGCAGCCCCATGCATCTGCCTTA
>NW_027867979.1:0-252 GCF_054177405.1 Leptonychotes weddellii | reverse complement strand
TCCATCTGAGTGACCTGGACAGTCCCTGAACCCATCTGGGGTTCAGCTCTTAGCTCAAGGCCTGGCTCAGGGTCCTTGCGTAGGCAGTGGCAGCCCTCTTATTTTTGTTCATTAGAATAGCTTCCTCCCTGATCCAGCAATTGCACTACTGGGTATTTACCCCAAAGATACAAAAGTAGGGATCCGAAGGGGTACGTGCACCCCGATGTTTATAGCAGCAATGTCCACAATAGCCAAACTGTGGAAAGAGCC
>NW_027867978.1:0-252 GCF_054177405.1 Leptonychotes weddellii | reverse complement strand
GAGTGCCTCTTTCCTGAAGAAGCTGAGGCGGGGGCCTTCAGGTCAGGCTCACGCTTCGCTAAGCTGAAGGGAAGCCTGAGTAGAGATGGCTTTCACAAAGGACCCAGCAGTCTCTAGGAGAAGGCACCCAGGCAGCCAGGGCAGGATCAGGGGGAGGGAGGGAAGAGGGGGCTGGGATGTCGGGGGCTTGCAGAGACAGCACACTAGGTACCCAGACTCATGCTTTTCAGTGCTGTTCCTGAGAGGTGACTG
>NW_027867977.1:0-252 GCF_054177405.1 Leptonychotes weddellii | reverse complement strand
GCTCTTTTTCTAGTGTTTTCTGTAGCAACTGTTGGCTGGGGCGCTCTGAAACCGTCTGAAATAGACCTTTAAGTGTGTCCTGCTTCCTACGGGCACCTTACGAAGGCAGGTGAAGGCCTGCCAGGTGGTTATCGTCAGGAAAGGCATGACAAAATGTGGCGACCAACAAGAAAGAAAGCACTTGTGAGCAGAAACTTCCCGGATGATGATGATGAGGAGGGAGGAAGCGGCCGGGACGTCGCCCAGCCCGGG
>NW_027867976.1:0-252 GCF_054177405.1 Leptonychotes weddellii | reverse complement strand
GGAGAGGAAGAATATGTCAACCAGAGTCTCCATTGAGTGTGAAGCCTGACACCGGGCTTGATCTCACCACCCCGAGATCATGATCTGAGCCAAAATCAAGAGTCGGACACTCAACCAACAGAGCCAGCCCGACACCCCTCTGCTCTTCACTTTTGAATCTCTTTGCATTCCCCATATGTACCACTTTTTTTTTTTTTTTTAAGTTCAGACCATTATTATTCCACACTGACCTGACCATACTAATCTTCTCTC
>NW_027867975.1:0-252 GCF_054177405.1 Leptonychotes weddellii | reverse complement strand
CTGGAAATTAATTGAAGATTCTGAGACATGCCAAAAGATAGGACCACATGACCAAAAACTAAGGAAAAAAGATACAAGAAACAGACCCACAGATAATCCAGATAATGGAGTTAGCTGACAAGAACTCTAAAATAACTATGTTATTTTTCTTTCTTTTTTTAAAAGTAAAACAAAAGATTATTTATTTTGGAGAGAGAGCACAGGGAGGGACAGAGGGAGAGGGAGAGAGAAACTTCAGCAGACCTCGCTGAG
>NW_027867974.1:0-252 GCF_054177405.1 Leptonychotes weddellii | reverse complement strand
AATGTGTAAACCCTGACTGAACCTTGGGTTAAATAGATAACCATGTGTCTGTAAGCCATTTGTATGTCTTCTTCAGAGAAGTGTCTTTTCATGTTTTCTGCCCATTTTTTGACTTGACTATTTGTTTTTTGGGTGTTGAGTTTGAGAAGTTCTTTATAGATCTTGGATACCAGCCCTTTATCTGTAGTGTCATTTGCAAATATCTTCTCCCATTCTGTGGGTTGCCTCTTTGTTTTGTTGACTGTTTCCTTT
>NW_027867973.1:0-252 GCF_054177405.1 Leptonychotes weddellii | reverse complement strand
GAGAAATCAATGAAATTCTTATCATCATATGAAGACTTTAAGTCTTACAAAACCCAAACACAATAAAAGACAAAAACAAATCTTTTCAAATTTGTTGAGCCCAGCATCCCAAGTTTGCCATATTGCCATTTTCAAGGACTGCTATTAAAATCTTATCAATGGGCGCCTGGGTGGCTCAGTTGGTTAAGCGACTGCCTTCAGTTCAGGTCATGATTCTGGAGTCCCTGGATCGAGTCCCGCATCGGGCTCCTT
>NW_027867972.1:0-1824 GCF_054177405.1 Leptonychotes weddellii | reverse complement strand
GAAATCCAGGTCTCCTACTCCTCCGCCATCTTGCTCCGCCCCCGGGCACTCTCTCTTATTAACAAATCACTATGGTGCCCTCCCATCCCCTTGCCAGAAGGGCTGAGGACATTGTGGTACTGTTTGCAGAAGTATTTCAAAGTCCCGGCTGGTCGTAGATGATGGAGGAAACTTTTCCAGGATTTTGGTGCATGGAGCTCAGGCACGATCACTGGAAACTCTACTGAAGACTCACATAAGCCGCTTAAAATGGGGTCACCAATTCAAACAGAGCCAAGTATAAAGGAAGAGCCGCCAATGCGTGATGCTATTGATATCAGCCATGAGGGGAGCCAACAAAAGAAGGGTATGGAATCAATAAGAAGCCTAACTAAGGTAATTCTTAAGCCCAGGGAAGCTCTAGAGGCAAGTACAAGAATCTGAGGTGGCTTTTTCCCATAGCAGGTGACCAGAGTGTGTTAGATTTAAAGGGACAGTACATAATAATAGCAAGCAACTTCACTGAATTTCTGTCAGTCAGATGCACCCAAGTGAGACTTTGATTTGAAAGTGAGTTAAGAGGCAGGTGTGGATCATCCATTTTATTGAGAAAAGCAATGGCAGCAGCTTTCTAGACACAGCAGAGGTAATGGGTTCTGCTCTCTATTCATACCCATAATTGTTTCTGGAAATGAGGCCTAAAACCTGTTCTACCAACCTTTCCAAATATCTCCTAAGTGATTGGATACAATTTAATAAATTCCTTACTGCTTAAAGTAGCCACAGAAGACAGTATGGTCTGTAGCTATGAACACAGAAATCCTTGGATTTTCTTTTTAAAGACTTATTTATTTATTTGAAAGAGAGAGAGTGGGGGGAAGGAGCAGAGGGAGAGAATCTCCAAGCAGACTCCCCGCTGAGTGCTGAGCCCAATGAGACCTGACCTTGGGCTCGATTTCAAAACCCATGAGATCATGACCTGAGCCTAAACCAAGAGTCGAACGCTTAACTGACTGAGCCACACAGGCGCCCCAGAAATCCTTGGATTTTAATTCAAGCTGTGTGTGTCTGTGTCCTGAAATAACACACTCTACACTAACATGAATTTGGAAAAAACATGACTGGTATTTGGGCTGTCATCCTCTGGCTAGCTCCCATCTGGAAACAGGGATGGATAACTTCATTATCTTTTATTGCAGAATATATACGGTAAGAGGTGAAAGCCTTAAAATAATTTGGGACTTTCTCATTTCAGCATATACTCAGCCGTGTACAGTATAGGATGATACAGTATCATGGTAATACATAGTGACTAAAAAAATATTGATTTCCATTGACCTTCATTTTCTGCAAGTGAATTTTTAGTTACCACTTACTGCTTTATGCTAAGAAGGTACATACATAGTATGCTTATATATATACACATATATGTTACATACACACACATACACACATTTGCTATAATTAGATCATTGAGTTTTTGTGACACCTCATGAAAATAAAAAACACCTTACAAAAGCTTCATCTCAAAAATCGATCTTCCAGGGGCTCCTGGGTGGCTCAGTCGTTAAGCGTCTGCCTTCGGCTCAGGTCGTGGTCCCAGGGTCCTGGGATCGAGCCCCACGGCGGGCTCCCTGCTCTGCGGGAAGCCAGCTTCTCCCTCTCCCATTCCCCCTGCTTGTGTTCCTGCTCTCACTATGTCTCTCTCTGTCAAATAAATAAATAAAATCTTTAAAAAAAAAAAAAATCGATCTTCCAGGAAACTGACTTGCAAAGGAAGGACTCCAAGGTAACAGAAAGTTTCTGGCCAAGATGCAGGTAAGGACAGATCCGGGGAAGTGGGAG
>NW_027867971.1:0-252 GCF_054177405.1 Leptonychotes weddellii | reverse complement strand
TGCCCTCAGGGGCTTGTTCTAGTATATCTGGGGTCAGCTCAGACGTAGGAGATGGATGCATTATTAAAGCAATAGTGATTCATTCCTAGCATTGCCAACACTATTTCAGGATCATTCAGGAGCTGGATAGGGCAGAATTTGTATGTCAATTATATCAGTGAATGTTATATAACTGAAATATCTTCAGTACAGACATTTTTTTGAGATCTTTAGTCTTTAAAATGTGTAGTTTGCTTACTGAGTATCTGGTTT
>NW_027867970.1:0-252 GCF_054177405.1 Leptonychotes weddellii | reverse complement strand
TTCTGATGCTTAGAGAAATGCTGGATATATAGGTACACAGTAGGTTATATTTTATAATTATGATATATGATAATAAGCTTAGAGTCTAAATTGACAAGATCACAAAGCAAGAAGTAATTCATTACTTTTTACCATTTGAAACAAGATGGTTAATTCCCCTCCATAGAGTAGCTAAGATTCAAAATATTTTTTCTGGGGGTGCCTGGGTGGCTCAGTCGGTCAGGCATCTGCCTTCAGCTCAAGTCATGATCT
>NW_027867969.1:0-252 GCF_054177405.1 Leptonychotes weddellii | reverse complement strand
TAGCATATTATGATGAATAACTATTTTCCCAAATGTCAAAATATTAAGAAAGACATTGTTTTATAGTTTTGCAAATCTCTTGTCTGTTTAATAAATGACAGCAAGATTCTCATAACTGCTTTTGTATTCACTTTGTTGTGATACTTTCTTTGGTTGAGGTATATGAAGAAAATCTGGTTTCATACAGACATCCCTCCTTAGAAAAGGAAAGAGTATTTTAATATTTGTGAATATTTTTCTTTAATACCATAC
>NW_027867968.1:0-252 GCF_054177405.1 Leptonychotes weddellii | reverse complement strand
TTTTTTTTTAAAGATTTTATTTATTTATTTGAGAGAGAGAGAGAGAGAGCACATGAGAGGGGGGAGGGTCAGAGGGAGAAGCAGACTCCCTGCCAAGCAGGGAGCCCGATGTGGGACCGAGAGAAAAAGTCTTAAGCAGGCTCCACGCCCAGCGTGGACCCTGATTCGGGGCTGGATCTCACCACCCTGAGATCACGACCTGAGCTGAAATCAAGTGTCTGACGCTTAACTGACTGAGCCACCCAGGTGCCC
>NW_027867967.1:0-252 GCF_054177405.1 Leptonychotes weddellii | reverse complement strand
GAAGCGAGCCAACGGCGCGGAAGGATGGGTGCGGCGGTGGGGTTGGTGCATGCAGGGCTGCGTGCTCCCCCCTGCTCTTCCGTTCCTGCTGTGTGCCCCAGGCGGACCCGTGCAGCCCCCCAGAACACGAAACCATTCCATCTCACGTGTGAACACATCTTTAATATCAGTGCGTATTAGCATGAATCTTTATTAATATTGGCAATCGTGCGTTAATACTATTTTTACTGACATCAATGCTTTTTAAATATT
>NW_027867966.1:0-252 GCF_054177405.1 Leptonychotes weddellii | reverse complement strand
TCCTGACAATGACTGGGAGGTGGGGATTGTCACACCCAGTTTACAGATAGGGGCTGAGACCTAGAGAGACTGATTTCTCCCAGGTTATATGACCGGAGCAGAAAGTCGAGATTTCGTCCAAACCGGCTAATTCGGAAACTCACGGTCATTTCTCATTGATTCATATAATATTGTTGTTGTTGTTTCAACCAATCCAGGCAGCACCCCTCCCCAGCCCTCCTCCTCCCAGTTTGATGCAGCACGTCTGTAAAT
>NW_027867965.1:0-252 GCF_054177405.1 Leptonychotes weddellii | reverse complement strand
TTCACCCATGCTACTCTGTGTGCACATCATCTTGCTTCTAATCACTGCTTAGCATTGCCTGGCGTGCACCCAGTGTGTTCTGCTCAGCCTTGCACAAAGATGCACACCTCCACTCCCCCCCTACACCTGTCTCCTTGTACTTCCTAAGGCAGGACCAAAAGGCATTTATCTGTTATAAGTTTCCCTCTCCTGTGTGACCATGAGGCCGTGAGAGCAGATTTCCTGACTTTACGTACAAAGCGCCTAGCACAC
>NW_027867964.1:0-252 GCF_054177405.1 Leptonychotes weddellii | reverse complement strand
TTGTCTGATATGAGAGCTGCTACCCCAGCTTTCTTTTGAGGTCTGTTGGCATGAATGATGGTTCTCCATCCCTTCGCTTTCAGTCTGGATGTATCTTTAGATTCAAAATGAGTCTCTTGTAGACAGCAAATGGATGGGTCCTGTCTTTTTATCCATCTGCAACCCTGTTCCATTTTATGGGAGCATTTAGGCCATTCACATTGAGAGTGATTATTGAAAGATATGATTTTATTGTCATGTTGCCTGTGAAGT
>NW_027867963.1:0-252 GCF_054177405.1 Leptonychotes weddellii | reverse complement strand
GGATCATGACCTGAGCCAAAGGCAGACACTTAACGACTGAGCCACCCAGGCACCCCCCAAGAAAGATTTTTTAAATAAGTCACCAAAAATAAAAACATGGAGTATTTATTAAAGAAAACATTAGGGGCACCTGGGTGGCTCAGTTGGTTGAACGACTGCCTTCGGCTCAGGTCATGATCCTGGAGTCCCAGGATTAAGTCCCGCATCAAGCTCCCTGCTCAGCAGGGAGTCTGCTTCTCCCTCTGACCCTCC
>NW_027867962.1:0-1824 GCF_054177405.1 Leptonychotes weddellii | reverse complement strand
CCACTTTCTGGAAGGTAGGACGTGCGGAGAAGTGAATCCGAGGCGATATTCGGGAGGATAGACGGCGGGGGAGGGGCCTCCGTCGGCCGCTTCTGGCAAGTGATAGAACCACGGAGCACAAAATCGGAACTTTTAAAAGTCTGCTCCGCTGAGGGACGTCACTCCGGTGGCTAAGCGGGGGGTGGAACCCTCTGGGACAGTGTGGTCTCAGGACCCTTGGGGTCACAGAAAGACCGGGGGTGCCTGAGTGCGGCAGAGCTCCCAGGTATCGGAGCAGGGAAGCCGGCTGCAGAGGCGGAGCCCAGGCGCGGGCTCTCAGCTCGGGGTTGCCATAAACCGTGATCCGCGGCACAGTCGGGCCCCTGCTCCTCCAGCAGGAACCCAACAAGCGGCAGATCTGGGGAGACTCACCTTCCTCCCCCGGGAGGAGCCGCGCGGGAGCGCACCGCAGGGATCTGCTGGTTTGGAGACTCCACCCGGGGTCGTGAGCCAGAGATAGAAACACGTGGTCACAGGCCGGGTGAGCACGGAGTGCAGCCGGAGACCGGGGATCCGGGAGTGACGGACGGCTTTTCTCTGGGGGCTCACCGAGGAGCGGGGCCCCGAGTTCTCGGCTCCTCCGGGGCGGAGATTGGGAGGCTGCCATTTTCACTCTCCGCCTCCAAAGCTGTACGGAAAGCTCGCAGGGAACAAAAGCTCCGGAGAGCAAACCCGAGCAGATTACTTAGCCTGGAGGGGCCAAGGGCGGGGCAATTCCGCCTGCGGCAGAGACATTTGGAAACCACAGCAACAGGCCCCTCCCCAGAAGATCAGCGAGAACAGGCAGCCGAGACCAAGTTTACCAATCAATGAGAACGGCAGAACTCCAGCGCTAGGGGAATAATGCACATAAAATTCATGGCTTTTCCCCATGATTCTTTAATCTTTCAAAGTTAATTTTTTTAACTGTCTTTTTTTTTTTTGAAATTTTCTTTTTCCCTTTTTCAACCAACATCTTATCAATCCCTTTTTTAAAAAAAATTTTTATTTTTCATTTTTAGAGTCATATTCTACCCCTTCATAGTAGTTACCCATATTTTTGGCATATATATATAAGTTGTTCTCTCTTTAAAATTTTGAGATAGTTCCTTCTAACAGATCAAAATATACCCTAAATCTCTAGTGTATGGTTTTTTTCTACTCCCCTGCCTGATCACATTCTCTCCCTTTTTTTTTCTTTTAAATCCTGTTCTTTCTTTTTTCAAACAACTTCTTATCAATTCCTTTTATAAAATTTTTTATAATTTCCATCTTTACAGTCATATTCCATCCCTTCATCATATCAACCCTTATTTTTGTACATATATAAGTTTTTCTTTCTTTAAAATTTTGGGAGGCACTTTCTTCTAAAAGACCAAAATACACCCCAAATCTAGTGTGTGGGACTGATCTATATACCAGCCTGATCATATTTGATCATATTCTGTTTATTTTTTTGTTCTGTTTTTGTTTGTTTTTATCTTTATCTTTTTCTTTTTTTTTTTTTTTTTCTTTTCTTTTTTCTCTCTTTCCCTTTCTTTTCCTACTGCTTCAGGTCTTTTCTGATTTGTTTAGAGTATACTCTCTGGGGACGTTGTTACCCTGTTAGCATTTTGTTCTCTCATTAATCTATTCTCCTCTGCACAAAATGACAAGACGGAAAAAATCACCTCAACAAAAAGAACAAGAGGTAGTACCGACTGCCAGGGACCTCAATATGGACATTAGTACAATGTCAGATCTAGAGTTCAGAATCATCACTTTAAAGATACTAGCTGGGCTTGAAAAAAACATGGAAGTTATTAG
>NW_027867961.1:0-252 GCF_054177405.1 Leptonychotes weddellii | reverse complement strand
GTAATACATTTGGTGATTGTAAGAAGGGAGAAGCTGTCTGGGCATAGGAAGCAGTTATTAGAGCAGGG
Source organism: Leptonychotes weddellii (assembly GCF_054177405.1). Taxonomy (NCBI): domain Eukaryota; kingdom Metazoa; phylum Chordata; class Mammalia; order Carnivora; family Phocidae; genus Leptonychotes; species Leptonychotes weddellii. Next base: position 184 of record NW_027867961.1, on the reverse strand, counting down.
TTGTGGCCAAAGAGGAAGGATGATGACATAAATCTTTGCATAAACCACACCTAAATGAAATCATGACACATTGTTAAATACTTTTCCTTCCAGGTAACAAGGCAAAAGAGGGAAGGCAGCGTCATTTGTCTCTGGCAGATGAAACCGTCAAGAAGGCATACCCAAACCTGTGGTGGCAGGGGTG
>NW_027867960.1:0-252 GCF_054177405.1 Leptonychotes weddellii | reverse complement strand
TAGTTTGATGTAGTCCCACTTGTTTATTTTTTTTTTAATTAAATATTTTTTTCATTCTTATGTTAATCCCCATACATTACATCATTAGTTTTAGATGAAGTGTTCCATGATTCATTGTTTGTGCATAACACCCAGTGCTCCATGCAGAATGTGCCCTCCTCAATACCCACCACCAGGCTAACCCATCCTCCCACCTCCCTCCCCTCTAGAACCCTGTTTGTTTTTCAGAGTCCATCGTCTCTCATGGTTCGT
>NW_027867959.1:0-252 GCF_054177405.1 Leptonychotes weddellii | reverse complement strand
TTCAGTGATTTCTGCTCTTTCCACTTCTACATGGTCACCCACGTGTGGTATCGAGGTTCTTTACCATCACTGGCTGGATTTTATTTAATTGAGCTTTACCTTTCATTCAAGGTATCTTGTCATTCGCTGAATGTGTCTAACTAATTAATGTGTTTCTGGTCCCTCCCCGGATTCTTGGAATTTATTTCCACCATTCTCAATCTGGTGTATCCCCCCCTTCCTTGCTGGCTTCCCGGTGTGACCAGCCAGTTG
>NW_027867958.1:0-252 GCF_054177405.1 Leptonychotes weddellii | reverse complement strand
TTTAATAGGTTGCAATAAATGTTTTAGTGAAATTTAACAAAAAATAATCAGAACTAACTGCACACAGAATAATTATGTTTTTTAATTGTTTTATATCTGTTTTATATATATGTATTTGTGTAGATACATGTGTAGAGTGTGTGTACTGGTTTATAATGGAAAACTATTTCTTTCACAACCGAAAAGGATTTTTTTTTTTTAAAGATTTTATTTATTTATTTGAGACAGAGAGAATGAGAGAGAGAGAGAGAG
>NW_027867957.1:0-252 GCF_054177405.1 Leptonychotes weddellii | reverse complement strand
TAAGTTTTGCAGCGTTTCCAATTCTCAGAGGCAAAAAGCATTTGTTTATATACACACACACACACACACCAACGCACATACACACACACACACATTTCATACATACTGAGGAAATGAAAAGTAACAGTGACTTTAAATTGGCACTGGGATCTCATGCTCGGTTTCCTATGTTATACCTGCTTACATATTTTTTTTTTTTAAGATTTTATTTATTTATTTGAGACAGAATGAGAGAGAGAGAGAGCACATGAG
>NW_027867956.1:0-252 GCF_054177405.1 Leptonychotes weddellii | reverse complement strand
CAGAATGAGAGATCTAGCAATCAGCATTCAGGACAAAAGTATCAGAGAGGGATGGAGGCAACATAGGAACCAAAGAGAAAGGCTGGGAATATCCTGTGATCTAAAAACACTAATCGACTTTGGGCATTTTAAGATATTATCTGGCAAAGTCCCTTTACACTGAAAAACCAGAAAGAATTTGCAAGAAGAAGGGAAAAAAGTAACCACATTCAGTTGTCTTTTGGATCAGCATAATACTGCTTTTCATTGTTT
>NW_027867955.1:0-252 GCF_054177405.1 Leptonychotes weddellii | reverse complement strand
TGCACTGGGTTGGCAACTCCACCCTTTGAGCAACAGGCTAATTGTAGCTCCCTTGTGTGCGTTCGCGTGTGTGTGCAGTCTGTCACCTGCTAAAAATAGGCTGCCTTGTGTTCTCGCCTCCACAGGTGCAGCTGTGTTTGGGGAAATAATGCCATTTTTAGTGCTGGTGCTGGTAGGAGATGACTGATGCCTCGCCTCTCGGGAACTGGGTCTGTCTGTGCAGGAGCTTGTTTGCAGGATGCGACCCACGGG
>NW_027867954.1:0-252 GCF_054177405.1 Leptonychotes weddellii | reverse complement strand
GTTCTGCATGGAGCATTGGGTGTTATGCACAAACAATGAATCATGGAACACTACATCAAAAACTAATGATGTAATGTATGGTGATTAACATAACAATAAAAAAGTGGGAAAAAAAAAAAAGGAACCTGGGTCAAGGGAAAATAATGCTAAGATCCACTGCATCTGTTCCTGCTTCAAGTAGCTCCCACATTTTTAAGAAGTTTTAGATGTCAGGCAAAAGAAATCAGCAATTTTTTTTTTTTTTAAGATTTC
>NW_027867953.1:0-252 GCF_054177405.1 Leptonychotes weddellii | reverse complement strand
CGCCTGGGTGGCTCAGTTGGTTAAGCGACTGCCTTCGGCTCAGGTCATGATCTTGGAGTCCCGGGATCGAGTCCTGCATCGGGCTCCCTGCTCGGCAGGGAGTCTGCTTCTCCCTCTGACCCTCCTCCCTCTCATGCTCTCTGTCTCTCATTCTCTCTGTCTCAAATAAATAAATAAAATCTTAAAAAAAAAAAAAAAAGAAAAGTTTTTCCCGAGACTTTCACTTAAACCCTTCCATATGCAGTCATTTCT
>NW_027867952.1:0-1824 GCF_054177405.1 Leptonychotes weddellii | reverse complement strand
TACATAGGTATGATTGATTAAATCATTGGCCATTGGTGACTGAAAATCTCCAGCCCCTCTCCTGGCCACTGGATTGGGGAGTGGGCTGAAAATTCTAATCCTCTAATCACAAGTGGCTGGTTTTCTGAGGTTGGTTTTACAACCAACACCTGAAGCTGCCTAGTCTCCCAAATGGGAGTTAACTCATTAGTATACAAAAGACAGTAAATTCCAAGGATTCTAGAGGCTCTGTGGCAGGAACCAGGGGAAAAGACTAAATATTTATTTTTTATTATACCATATCTAGCCACATGAAGCTACTGGTAGATAACAGAAAGCACCAATTTTTTCTGTTTTCCCTTGCTAATGGACTTCCCTGCCTAGAACGATACTGTCAATCTACCTAGTAGTCTTCCTTTCATTTCAACCACTCCCTCCTTGACAAAAGCCTTTCCCATTCTTCTTAGATTCTCTTCTTCCTCCTACCAATACATCTTATAAATACTTCATTTAACTTCAAATATCATATATGCATTTCTGGCTCCACCATCACCAAACTATAAGCTTTCTGTGTATTACTTCCTTCTCAATCTGCTTAAAACAAAGAAATAATAATTGAATGCATGGACATGATAATGAGATGACAGAGTATCTAAGGAGAAATGTACAAAGGCAACTGAAAACCTGAAACTAGAGTTTATGTAAGGGTGTAACATTTAATTAATTTTGAATATACAAACTTAGTAGTAATGAACATATAGGAGTGAGAAAATACATGATCTCTCAAAGACACCTTACAAAGAAAGCAGAAAATCAAAGACTAAACCTTAGAAAATCCCCCCAGTTAACAAGTACACACACACTGTATTGTATTAGCAGCCAAATTTTACTGTACAACATAGCCCAAATGTGAACAGTTTAAATACATGTACTGACGGTTCACATAGCAAAAACTCACATACTCAAAGAAATCTTGCCCAATAGCTAGCTGGGCCTATATGCTGTCTTTTTACCCAATAATTCTCAACATTTTTGTGTCTGTAATATGCATTCAAATACTAAATATTTTTGGCAGCACACCCGAATAGGTTTAAAACCTTCACCACAAGAAAGTACAACAACCCCGAAGGCAGCCAGCAATAATTACAATACATTATTACTCCAGTAGATAATACTATCTCAAGATGTCTGCAAAAGCAGTTCTCACACCGCACAGCAATATCTCACCCTCTTGACTGTCCAGGCCCTAAGATATGTTCACAAGGCAAAGTACTCATGGGTTCTAACAAATAATATTTATTGGGCACTAACTTAAGAGTAAGCTGTAATTGTTACCTCTTATTCACAGGAAGTATACTCCACTCTATACTAAATCACAAAACCTGTTTAGTTCAACATTCTGCTTCAAAGATACTGCAATAATTACATTTACAGAGCTTTAGCAAAAAATAAAAAGACAAAAATACTTTAAAATGTGATCAAACATGGAGGTACATCTGTGAAGATTTTACAACACAAAAGGCTGAGAACACCACTCTAAGACAATGGCTATCAACTAACAGGGTCACAAAAGTAATGTGGATGACAACAGCAGTAAAATCTACTTCCAAAGTTTAATAATAATATCTTACAAGAATATCCTGATACACGTATATTAAACTCCTTGGTTGAAGTTGCAAGTACTTAAGTTAGCTTCTGTAAAACACTACCATCTGTCAAGTTAACCTTGTTAATCTAAATTTTACTGATTTTCTAGCTTTGCTTACATCTAGATTATTAGTTGGTTTTTGCTTTTAGTGCATTAAAAGCCATACAATAGAACATAATAAATTTATGCCTAGTTAT
>NW_027867951.1:0-252 GCF_054177405.1 Leptonychotes weddellii | reverse complement strand
TGGGATCATGACCTGAGTCGAAGGCAGACGCTTAAGGACTGAGCCACCCAGGTGCCCCTGAACATTTCATATCCTTATTTCTATATTTGTTATAACAATTTGGATATTTAGAATAGAATTTTATTTTTAAAATTTATTTTATTTTAGGGATGCCTGGGTGCCTCAGTCGATTAAGCGTCTGCCTTCAGCTCAGGTCATGATCCCCGGGTCCTGGGATCAAGTCCTGCATGGGGCTCCCTGCTTGGTGGGGAT
>NW_027867950.1:0-252 GCF_054177405.1 Leptonychotes weddellii | reverse complement strand
TCAACCCTGTTGCACACACAAAAATAGAGGACCCGCCCACCTCTACCCCGCGTCCCTCCCCCCATATGCCAGCTGGCCTTTCCAACTAAAGACAATGACCCCGGCAGAGGACAAGTCCTGGCCTCTGGATCCTAAGTTGCCTCGTGTGGGACGGGGTCATGGCAGAGCAGGACAAGGTCGCCCTTCCACCCAAGTGCACACATCAGCCTTCTTGGGCTCATGCACACCAGCTCCCCACCTCCTGGCTTGTCT
>NW_027867949.1:0-252 GCF_054177405.1 Leptonychotes weddellii | reverse complement strand
GGTTATTTTTATACCATGGGTAAGTTGATTTTTTATTTCAATTCCAGTATAGTTAACATACAGTGCTATATTAGTTTCAGGTGTACAATATAGTGATTCACCAATTCTATACATTACTCCGTGCTCATCACAGTATGTTCATTACAGCATTGATTATAATAGCTCTTTAATCCCCATCACCTTTTTCACCCATCCCCCAGTCTACCCCCTCTGGTTACCATCAGTTTGTTCCCTGTAGTTAAGAGTCTGTTT
>NW_027867948.1:0-252 GCF_054177405.1 Leptonychotes weddellii | reverse complement strand
TGGGGTTGGAGAAAGTGGATGAATAAGAGAGACATTAAGAAAGTAGAATAACAAGATTGGTGACTAATTGGATTTGGCAAGTGAGTGAGAAGGAAGAATCAAGAATGACAATTACTTTTGTGATTGAGTGGTGCCTTTTTTTTTTTAAAGATTTATTTATTTATTTGAGAGAGCGAAAATGAGAGAATGAGAGAGAGAGTACATGAGAGGGGGGAGGGTTAGAGGGAGAAGCAGGCTCCTCGCTGAGCAGGG
>NW_027867947.1:0-252 GCF_054177405.1 Leptonychotes weddellii | reverse complement strand
GGTTACTTCCATAAAGAGTCCCCCTAGGTTCTATGGGACCAGAGTGAGAATTCGAGTATTTGTTCCACAAACAATCACTTTGTGATTGAGCCACAAAGAACTTTCATTTGGATGAACACATAACCTACAGTGGCTTATTAGGGAGAATGACATAAAAATTTGCTTTAAGAGCTGGTACTGAGAACCTCATGCAACATTCAGGTGAAATATTTTAACTGGCTAACCATTGTTTTGAATAAGAAAGGAGCTTGG
>NW_027867946.1:0-252 GCF_054177405.1 Leptonychotes weddellii | reverse complement strand
TTTATTTGAGAGAGAGAGGGGAAAGGGAGGGGCGGGGGTAGAGGGAGAATCTCAAGCAGGCACCCCACTGAGCATGGAGCCCGATGCAGGGCTTGATCTCACAACCCTGAGATCATGACCTGAGCTGAAATCAAGAGTGAGACGCTTAACAGACTGAGCCACCCAGAAGCCCCTTATTTGACAGTTATTTTTTTTTTTTAAAGATTTTTTATTTATTTATTTGAGAGAGAGAATGAGATAGAGAGAGCATGA
>NW_027867945.1:0-252 GCF_054177405.1 Leptonychotes weddellii | reverse complement strand
GTCAGAAGGAAGCATGGTTAACGCCACGGCCTGATGCAGAATATTTATTTCCATTATTTTTCTAGTCTGGATAGTGCCAGAGGGGATGGCAACAATAAAAACAAGCACGTATTTTTTTTTCTTTGTTTGGAAGCATGATTTAGTTGATGAAATTAGATGTCTCTTCTGATTTGTTTTTTCTTTGTCCTCAGAGTGGGCCATAAAATCCCATCTAAATATAACCAAGGAAAATCTACTTGCAGTGTCTTGATG
>NW_027867944.1:0-252 GCF_054177405.1 Leptonychotes weddellii | reverse complement strand
TGGAACTACACTTCCCAGAAAGCTGTGCTACAAGCTCCTCTTTGTCGGTGGTCAGAGCATCTGGGAAATGGAGTCCGCTGTCTGCACAGCGCAAAGACTCCCGGGAGTTGTAGTTCGCGCTAGGTCCGCGCAGGCGCACCTTCCCACGGCTATTTTTGAGCTGCTCTTTTGTGGCTGTCGCTGGGCTTTTTTGGGAGGGTGGTCAGCCCCGGGACCTGTCTTGGAGGCCGGGCTCCGCGCCCTCTAGTTCAC
>NW_027867943.1:0-252 GCF_054177405.1 Leptonychotes weddellii | reverse complement strand
TGACCAGGTGCATTGTCAATGAGCAGTCATATTTTGAAAGGAATCCTTTTTTCTGAGCAGTAGGTCTCAACAGTGGGCTTAAAATATTCGGTAAACCATGTTGTAAGCAGATGTGCTGTCATCCAGGTTTTGTTGTTCCCTTTATAGAGCTCAGGCAGAATAGATTTAGCATCATTCTTAAGTTTCCTGGGATTTTCAGAATGGTCAGTGAGCACTGGCTTCAATTTAAAGTCATCAGCTGCATTAGCCCCT
>NW_027867942.1:0-1824 GCF_054177405.1 Leptonychotes weddellii | reverse complement strand
GTGTATTAAGCAGCTACTAGCGGTATCACTATTATTGGTAGCGTCGCCCTTGGCATTAGCAGGTATGGCGCAAGTGAGCGGTGAGACCACTTGCACCTATATTAAAACTCAAAACATTAGCCAAATTGACAAGGATGAGCAGATAATCAATGAAGATTGTCGCTTTGAGGCAGATTTAGGCGCTAGTATGACTTATATCATTGAGCAAGTGCAATTCACTGGAGATGGCTTTGTCTTCTCAACAAACAATAGCTCAACGTTTAATTTTGATGACAATGGAGACCCGCAAAATATTGAGTCGTCGTTAACCCTTAACGGGGAAGATGCAGAGGTACTAACCCTAGATTTGGGCACGCTACAAGAGATTAGCGATGCAGAAATAACGGCACGCTATGAGACAGGCAATACAAACTTTGAGCAAGTATTAACTTGTTATAAAACTCAGACCAATAAGGGTTTATTTTGCTTTCCTTATGCTTTATTAGATGCGTATAAGTAGGGTCTATTGAATCCTCAAACAAACCCCAACTTATTTACAACACGCTAAAACTGACTTTGTACCCCTAACTGTACACTACTGCGTCTGTCATCATGAGCAAAAGTAGTGTCGCCTTCTAAATACACATAGGTACTCGGATGGACTTGAGCGCCAATGTTTAGACCAAAGCGTCCGTAGCTGTCATCAAGGCTATTATTAATATCTCTTTTAGACATGCGCATGGTTCTGGCTTTGCCATCGGTTAAAGCGGTTGCCGATAACTCTTCAATCAGACCCTCTTCAATGAGATGTACATACCCAAGCTTGCCTTGCAATGTCATAGGCGCGCCTGCCATAGCAAAGCGGTATTGCAATTGATAGCCAATTTCGGTATCCCAAGCCTCTGTAGACGCCTCATCAAGCTTTAATGCGGTGCGTGAATGGGTATCGCCACTGGTGTAGCCGTCTGTCTCAACTTTACTATACGCCATATCCCAATAAGCACCGTGAGCCATATTATCTTGATGCACAAAGTTATAGCCCAGCTCATTTTTGACGCCGTACACGGTAGCCTCTATTGAAGCACGCTCATTATTGTCAATAATGGCAAGACCATTTGTCCCTGTTAACGTCACTGCTCTATGGGTCACTAAATCATGGTCTGATAGATTAAATGAGGTGGTATTCCACCATGCGCTATACTTGTCACCAAAGATAGAATAGAGGTGAGCGCCATAAGCGCTGTCTTTTTTGATACCTGTGTGCTTATCATTTTGGTGCGTATCATCTTGTCTATAATCTGAGGCTTGTAAGCCAGCACCAATTCGCCAATTGGGTTGTACAGCAAATTCACCATAAATACCGACTTGAGTCTGCGTGCTTAAGTCTTTGTCCTCAATATCATTATAACTTTGATGCGCATCGACCCATATGTGAGGGGTTGCTTGATTGACACCTTGCAGGGTAAGCGAGTCAGCACGCTGTAGAATAGGACGGTGTACATTAGAGGCATCGCTAATTAAGTGCGTATTGACTGTATTTTGATGCGTGATGGCGCTTTTAAGAGACGCTATAATATCAGCGTTACTTTGCTCTACAATAAGGCGGGTTAATATGCGCGAATAATCACGCATACGCTGGTCGATACGCGCCTCCCCAAAGGCATCGGTGAGTACCGCTTTATTGTCTAAGTCAGGATTGTGCCACGTATAGCCATTCGGTATCTTAGGGTTTTGTGTCTGCGTATAGCCATCATAATCTGGGCCCAAGCTCCAGTTTGTCGCCTCAAACGCCACCACAGGCATGACACCATCAAAGGACTCTTGATCACTGCAACAACCAACGCC
>NW_027867941.1:0-252 GCF_054177405.1 Leptonychotes weddellii | reverse complement strand
CCCCACATCAAGTTCTGTGCTCAGTGGGGAGTCTGCTTCCCCTTCTTCCCCTCTCCCCACTTGTGCTCCCTCTCAAAAATAAATAAATAAATAAATAAAAATTAAAAAAATAGAGGGGCGGAGCAAGATGGCGGAGGAGTAGGAGACCTGGATTTCGTCTCCTCTCAGGAATTCAGCTGGATAGGGATCAAACCATTCTAAACACCTACAAACTCAACAGGAGATCGAAGAAAAGAAGAGCAACAACTCTCT
>NW_027867940.1:0-252 GCF_054177405.1 Leptonychotes weddellii | reverse complement strand
GTGACCCCAAGGGTCCTGAGACCACACTGTCCCACGAGGGTTCCACCTCCCGCTTAGCCACTGGAGTGATGTCCCTCAGCGGAGCTGACTTCTAAAAGTTCCAATTTTGTGCTCCACTGCTCTGTCACTTGCCAGAAGAGGCCCACGGAGGCCCTATCCCCCGCTGTCTATCCTCCCGAATATCGCCTCGGATTCACTTCACTGCACGTCCTACCTTCCAGAAAGTGGTCACTTTTCTGTTCAGAGAGTTGC
>NW_027867939.1:0-252 GCF_054177405.1 Leptonychotes weddellii | reverse complement strand
TAAATTATTTTTTTAAGGATTTTTATTTATTTACTGAGAGAGAGAATGATAGAGATAGAGCATGAGAGGGAGGAGGGTCAGAGCGAGAAGCAGGCTCCCCGCTGAGCAGGGAGCCCGATGCGGGACTCGATCCCGGGACTCCAGGATCATGACCTGAGCCGAAGGCAGTCGCTCAACCAACTGAGCCACCCAGGCGCCCCGGAACTGTTCACTTTAAAATGGTTAATTTCATGTTACATGAATTCCACCTCC
>NW_027867938.1:0-252 GCF_054177405.1 Leptonychotes weddellii | reverse complement strand
GCTGCAGACCCAGCTGGTGGACGTGCTCCTGAAAGACAACGACTCCCTGACGAGAGCCCTGCGCACGGTGACGCAGGAGAAGGCGGACCTGCGCCGGGCGGTGTCGCAGCTGGAGGCGTCCCTGAAGCAGCACCTGCTGAAGCGCGGTGTGTGGACTGTACGTACGCGCCTCTGTGCGGCCGCGGGCGTGGGCGGGGCTCCGGCTGGGCTGTGGGCGGGGCTCCGGCTGGGCTGTGGGCGGGGCTCCCGCTG
>NW_027867937.1:0-252 GCF_054177405.1 Leptonychotes weddellii | reverse complement strand
CCCACTGGGGCCTGAACCAGCCGGGGGATGCCCGCGCCAGCGGAGGGGGACAGACCCACGGCCACATCGCCTCCAGGAGCCCAGGCTGCCCTCGGAAGCTGCAGAAAACCGGGGCTTAAAGCAGGGTGGAAGCCGGACAGGAAAGGAATTCCAGCCCACAGCGCCCCTTCAACCGATGCCCTGGAAGGAGCCTGCGACATAACAATCGAAGTTCTTAAACTGCAGTAGAGAGCATTCCTTCTTTTTCCGACT
>NW_027867936.1:0-252 GCF_054177405.1 Leptonychotes weddellii | reverse complement strand
ATATAGAACATTTCCATCACTTCAGAAATTTCCCTTTTCAAGCTCCTTCCCAATCAATGTCTACTACCTCCCACCCTTGCAGAAGAAACCACTACTTTATTTTTCCTGTTATATTAATTTTGCCTGCTCCAGATCACCTATAAATAGAATCATAAAAATATGAACTGTTTGTCTTATTTACTCAAAAACTTTTTTTTTTGTATTTAGATGTTATTGGGTGTGTTAGTCTGATCAAGAATTGTGTCCACTTTT
>NW_027867935.1:0-252 GCF_054177405.1 Leptonychotes weddellii | reverse complement strand
TGAGATCAAATCTAACCAGCTCTAAACCATAAATATATATTCATGATTAAAGTACTGGTAGGAAAGGAGATTGTTCTTCAGTGGATATCTATGCATTGTCTGGATTATAAAGGCAACCTCCTCTCAGTTATCAGGTTCTGATTCTAAGAGCTATTTCACAACTCAGTAAATTATAGATAACTGATAGTAATGCAAGAGAATTCTTGTCTATAGACATGCAGATGCTGTCCAATCCATTGGAGCTTTTTTTTT
>NW_027867934.1:0-252 GCF_054177405.1 Leptonychotes weddellii | reverse complement strand
TATCTATTTCAACTTCCCGCCGCCACCTCTCCTCTGGCATCCACCATTTTCTGTATGTAAGAGTCTGTTTTTTTGGTTTGTTTGTTTTAGATTCCACATATAAGTGAAATCATTTGGCATTTGTCTTCCTCTGTCTGACTTATTTCACTTAGCGTAATACCCTCTGGATGACCTTTGCCACAAATGGCAAGATCTTATTCTTTTTTATGGCTGAGTAATATGCCATTGTATGTACATACCATATGTACTTTA
>NW_027867933.1:0-252 GCF_054177405.1 Leptonychotes weddellii | reverse complement strand
GCTGGAGGAGCAGTGGCCCGACTGTGCCGTGGATCACGGTTTATGGCAACCCCGAGCTGGGAGCCCGCGCCTTGGCTCCATCTCTGCAGCCGGCTTCCCTGCTCTGATACCTGGGAGCTCTGCCACACTCAGGCACCCCCGGTCTTTCTGTGACCCCGAGGGTCCTGAGACCACATTGTCCCGTGAGGGTTCCACCCCCCGCTTAGCCACCGGAGCAACATCCCTCAGCAGAGCAGATTTCTAAAAGTTCCG
>NW_027867932.1:0-252 GCF_054177405.1 Leptonychotes weddellii | reverse complement strand
CTCGCTGTGTCTCTCTCTGTCAAATAAATAAATAAAATCTTTAAAAAAAAAAGAAAAGAAAAGAAAAAGCCAGTTACAGAAGGACAAATACTGCATAATTCCCCTCACGTGAGGTATCTAAAATAGGCAAATTCATTGAATTAAAGAGTGGAATAGAAATGAGTTGCTCGTCAACCCACTTCAGTTAAGCAAGATGAATAAGTTCTAGAGATCAGTCGTACAACATTATACCTATAGCTAATAATACTGTAT
>NW_027867931.1:0-1824 GCF_054177405.1 Leptonychotes weddellii | reverse complement strand
CCCTTCCCTCCCCTCCCTTTCCCTCCCCTCCCCTCCTCTCCCCTCCCCTCTCCTTCCCTCCCTTTCCCATCCCTTTCCCCTCCCTTTCCCCCTGCTCCTCCTCCTCCTTCCTTTTCTTTCAGCCTCTACTCTTTTGTCTAAACTGCTTGAAAGTTTTCCTTACCTGGAACTTCACTTACCTAAGGCATTCATGCCAGGAACTAAGAGAGGTGCTTAAAAAAAGGGGGGGATTTAAATATCATGGTCTTCAAGTGACTGGTTATTACTTTATTTATTTTCCTCATGTGAGAAATGAGGCACTGATGTGCCTAAACTCATGTATCTAATAAGAGGCAAGGTCAAGGTTCAAAAGCTTTTTATCTGACATTCATTAAAAAAAAAAAAAAAATCAACATTGCTCCTTGGAAAGGAAATGCCAGCTTCATTTCACTGTTTAACTAAAAATTCACAAACTCTTTTGTGATATTTACAAAAATAAACTAATGAGGGATTATAAAATTTGCCTTTCTGTCCAAGATTTAGTTGAGGTTTATTATTCAGGGTTTTTTTCCTAGTTACCATTAAAAAGTCATATCCTCAAATTATGCCCATTTATTTAACAAATTTTTATTGAGTGCCTAAAAAGAAGACCCACTTTAGGCTCTACATGTACAATGATGAGAAAGCAGACAGTTTCTGCCAGAGGTTTCATTCTAGTGGGGATATATAGTTTAAAAACAAATGATTATATAATACTCTAATGGGTAATGATAAGCACTGTAAGGAAAAGGTAAGTTAGAATAAAGGATGGAGAGATGGGGGTATTTTTTTGAATGGATCATCATGGAAGTCCTCTTTAACGAACTGAGCAGAGACCTGAGGTGTGTGCACCAGCCTTACAGCTATCTAGAAGAGCTACCCAGCAGAGAAAACAGCTAGGCTATAAGGCATGGGTAAACTTACCATGTTTGAGGGTTGGCAAGGGCACAGTGGAAACCCACGTGTGCCACTGAAGCAGAGGGAGAGGGGGAAGATGATTGAGCCGTGAGATCAGAGGGGGATCCAGGAGTTCCATCATAGTGTGTAAGCCTCTATAAGGATTTTGGATTTTGTATAAGCATAATAAGAAGCTATTGGAAGGCTGAGAATAGTGACTGCCATTTTTAAAGGCTCACTTTGGTTACTGTGTGGGTAACAAATGATAGCTGGATAAGAGTGGAAATAAGTTGAGCATAAAGAGATGACAGCAATAACCAAGGCAAGAAATAATGGTGGCTTAAGCTTGGAAATGGCAGAGAAGGAGATAAGGTATGTTTGGATTTACTAGGATTTACTGGGAGCTTATTTGGTAGGGTCGGTAGTTTGACCATCTGCTGTTTGGATAAAAAAAAATGTTATCTGTATAGATTTCACTTTGCTCACTATACCTTAACACAGAGAAATAAAAGAATATTTACCTTATTGTTTATATGATGCACGTATACTATATTGTAAAGTCTATTTAAACAAATACGTATTTTCAGTTGTATTTAGATGTTACCTCAATAATTGGAATTTTTTCTATTGTGTTACAGATATTTTATAACTGTACCTGTGTGGGGATTGCAGCCTCAAAGTCAGGAAATTCCTCAGGCATGGTGGGCAGGTGTCAGAAAGATAATGGATGTCCCAAAATGTTTCTGTATTTCCTTGTCATTTCAGTCATCACATCCTATACTTTATCTCTAGGCGGCATACCTGGATACATACTGCTTCTGAGGTGAGCACTGATCCTCCCTGCCCCAGTTTTAATGCAAGACATATTATAATCATTTAAAACATTGATTTCAAATTCTGTTCTAGAGA
>NW_027867930.1:0-252 GCF_054177405.1 Leptonychotes weddellii | reverse complement strand
TTTTTTTTTATTCTTATGTTAATCCCCATACATTACATCATTAGTTCTAGATGAAGTGTTCCATGATTCATTGTTCGTGCACAACACCCAGTGCTCCATGCAGAACGTGCCCTCCTCAATACCCACCACCAGGCCAACCCATCCTCCCAGCCCCCTCCCCTCTAGAACCCTCAGTTTGTTTTTCAGAGTCCATCTTCTCTCATGGTTCGTCCACCCCTCCGATTTCCCCCGCTTCATTCCTCCCCTCCCGCT
>NW_027867929.1:0-252 GCF_054177405.1 Leptonychotes weddellii | reverse complement strand
TCTAAAGTTTCTTAATTTTTTTCAGATTTTTCAGATATTACTGTTGGTATATTGAATGAAAGTTCTTTGCCATTCATGCCAGATAGGCCACTTGAAATGAAAACACTACAGCTTTCTTTAACTATATTTTCTTCTTCTACTGAAGTACAAATTTTGGGGCTTGCAATTTGTAAGGACTCAAAATTTATAGGTAAAGTTACTTGATTTAATATTTGTTTATTATCTTTATCATAATAATAGGCAAAGGATTTA
>NW_027867928.1:0-252 GCF_054177405.1 Leptonychotes weddellii | reverse complement strand
TTCAGTGATGGGAGGGGCTGGGAACCCGAAGCAGAGGGAGACGACAACGGCTGATTCAGACTTACATGCACCCAAATACAGGCTATTTTTGCTGACTCAGAGCAGATCTGAGCACTCCAGTCAGTAAAGAATGGAAAATGAGATCCTTATTCAAACAACACAAAATCAGACAGCAAACACATCTTTGACTTGATCAAAGATGATTACTGCCTTGTCAGCTCCAAGAACTTGAACCAGAATTTCGGAATGTTG
>NW_027867927.1:0-252 GCF_054177405.1 Leptonychotes weddellii | reverse complement strand
TCCCAACTACCTGGCAGAAAGAAGAGGGTAACCGAGGGACAGGGAGGGGACTTGGGAGGACTTGGGACTCAAAACACCCTTCCCAAGTATGCAGCTCTGCTGATCCAGGGCTTTGTCACCGAATTAGCAACTTGAGGTAGCCTGTTTCAGCAAGTGCTCTGATCTTTATTAAAATATAGGGACTTTGGGTCAATTTCCAGAGGACTGTTTGAGAGACTCAGGTGAACTTTTAGAAAGGGAGCCTTAGATTTC
>NW_027867926.1:0-252 GCF_054177405.1 Leptonychotes weddellii | reverse complement strand
TTGAAGGTAAGAAAAATTTTAATCTTTGATGAATAGGGTGGAGATAGTGATGCAGAAGCCTGAGAGTAGCTTTTGGTATGCTGGAAATAGAATTTTGATCTGTGTGGTCGATTATAAAAGTATGTTCATGCTGTGATAATTCATTAAGTTGCACAGTTATTATTTGTACACTTTTATGTAAATATATTTGATTTGTATCAAGTGTATTAAAAATAAGATATATAATATGAAAATTGGACTGTATGCAGCCTT
>NW_027867925.1:0-252 GCF_054177405.1 Leptonychotes weddellii | reverse complement strand
GTGTCTTTCTCTGTCAAATAAATAAGTAAAATCTTTAAAAAAAAAAAAAATAAAAATAAATAAATAAATAAATAAATAAATATATCTTATCCACTATTCTTAGAGGCATAATGACCACCATGTTGACGATTTAAAAGAAAGATTTCTTGCACCAAGGTAAGATTTGCCGCAAATTGGTAAAAAACATTCCACTCAGGGCGCCTGGGTGGCTCAGTCGGTTGAGCGACTGCCTTCGGCTCAGGTCATGGTCCT
>NW_027867924.1:0-252 GCF_054177405.1 Leptonychotes weddellii | reverse complement strand
GGGACTCGATCCCGGGACTCCAGGATCATGACCTGAGCCGAAGGCAGTCGCTTAACCAACTGAGCCACCCAGGCGCCCCCCGTTCGTGGTTTCTTAGGAGCTGTTGGGTACACATTCTTCCAGACAGTCCTGCTTCCATTGGAGAACTTGAACTGTGAACGTGATGTGCGTAAGCCAGATGAGCCCCTCGAGCTACCCCCACTGCAAAGAGATGCTCCGCAGGCAGCTCTCGGGGTCCGTGCACCTGCCTCT
>NW_027867923.1:0-252 GCF_054177405.1 Leptonychotes weddellii | reverse complement strand
GAAATGACTGCATATGGAAGGGTTTAAGTGAAAGTCTCGGGAAAAACTTTTCTTTTTTTTTTTTTTTTTAAGATTTTATTTATTTATTTGAGACAGAGAGAATGAGAGACAGAGAGCATGAGAGGGAGGAGGGTCAGAGGGAGAAGCAGACTCCCTGCCGAGCAGGGAGCCCGATGCAGGACTCGATCCCGGGACTCCAGGATCATGACCTGAGCCGAAGGCAGTCGCTTAACCAACTGAGCCACCCAGGCG
>NW_027867922.1:0-252 GCF_054177405.1 Leptonychotes weddellii | reverse complement strand
TCCTATTTAAAAATGGGCAGAGAAACTGAATAGCCATTTTCCCAAAGGAGACGTTCATATGGCCAAGAGTCACATGAAAGGGTACTCAACATCACTAATTGTTAGGGAAATGCAAATCAAAAATGAAATATCACCCCACACTTGTTAGAATGGTGATCATCAAAAAAACGAAAGATAAAAATGCTAATGAAGATGTGGACCAAGGGGAACCCTTGTGCACTGTTGGTGCGAATGTAAATTGGTGAAGCCATT
>NW_027867921.1:0-252 GCF_054177405.1 Leptonychotes weddellii | reverse complement strand
CTGAAATTGGACTGGGTCCGACTTAGAAACATGACCGGGTCTAGGAACAGAGCGGTTCCGACTTGGAAACCAGACCTGGTCCGGGAACAGAGTGGTTCCGTTTGGAAACCAGAGTGGGTCCGGGAACAGAGTGGTTCTGCTTGGAAACCAGAGTGGGTCCGGGAACAGAGTGGTTCCGATTCGGAAACCAGACCGGGTCCGGTTGGACTAGATCCGAATGAGAAACCTGACCGGGCCCAGGAGCAGAGTGGT
>NW_027867920.1:0-1824 GCF_054177405.1 Leptonychotes weddellii | reverse complement strand
GGGCGCCTGGGTGGCTCAGTTGGTTAAGCGACTGCCTTCGGCTCAGGTCATGATCCTGGAGTCCCGGGATCGAGTCCCGCATCGGGCTCCCTGCTCGGCAGGGAGTCTGCTTCTCCCTCTGACCCTCCTCCCTCTCATGCTCTCTGTATCTCATTCTCTCTGTCTCAAATAAATAAATAAAATCTTTAAAAAAAAAATGCTAGCAATGAGATTCAATCTAATCTAGAGAATCTAACAGCTAGGGTAAACAAGGCAGAAGAACGAATTAGTGATCTAGAAGACCAATTGATAGAAAAGAAGGAAAAAGAGAATGCCTGGGAGAAAAAGCTCAAAATCCATGAAAACAGAATTAGAGAAATAAGTGACGCCATGAAACATTCCAATGTCAGAATTATTGGGATCCCTGAGGGGGTGGAGAGAGAGAGAGGATGAGAAGATATATTTGAGCAAATCGTGGCTGAGAACTTCCCTAATCTGGGGAATGAAACAAACACTCATGTCCTAGAGGCAGAGAGGACCCCTCCCAAGACCAAGGAAAAGAGACCAATGGCTCAGAATGTAATAGTAAAACTCGCAAATCTTAGAATCAAGGAAACTATCTGAAGGGCAGTTAGGGGGAAGAGATTCCTTATGTACAGAGGGAGGAACATCAGAATAATGTCAGACCTATCCACAGAGACCTGGCAAGCCAGAAAGGCCTGGCAAGACATATTCAGGGTACATGCAGCCAAGAATACTTTATCCGGCAAGGCTGTCATTTAGAATGGATGGAGAGATGCAGAGCTTCCACGACCTGCAGAAACTGAAAGAATAAGTGATGACTAAGCCGGCCCTGCAAAAAATATTAAGGGGGGTTCTATAAAAGGAGAAAGACCCCAAGAGTGATATACAACAGAAATTTACAGGGACAATCTATAAAAATAATGTCTTCACAGGCAACAGGATGACAATAAATTCATATCTTTCAATAATCATTCTCAATGTGAATGGCCTAAATGCTCCCATAAAATGGCACACAGTTGCAGATTGGATAAAAGACAGGACTCATCCATATACTGTCTACAAGAGACTCATTTTGAACGTAAAGATACATCCAGACTGAAAGTGAAGGGATGGAGATCCATCTTCCATGCCAACGGACCTCAAAAGAAAGCTAAGGTAGCAATTCTTATATCAGACAAATTAGATTTTAAGCTAAAGACTGTAGTTAGAGACACAGAAGGACATTATATCATTCTTAAAGGGTCTATCCAACAAGAAGATCTAACAATTGTAAATATCTACACCCCCAACATGGGAGCAGCCAACTACATAAGCCAACTGTTAACCAAAATAAAGAGTCATATTGATAATAATACGTTAATTTTAGGAGGCCTCAATACTCCACTCTCAGCAGTAGACAGATCATCTAAACAGAAAATCAACAAAGAAACAAGAGCTTTGAATGACATACTGGACCAGATGGACCTCATAGATATATACAGCACATTCCTTCCTAAAACAACAGAATACTCATTCTTCTCAGGTGCACATGGAACTTTCTCCAGAATAGACCACATACTGGGTCACAAATCAGGTCTCAACTGATATCAAAAGACAGATTATTCCCTGCATATTCTCAGACCATAATGCTTTAAAACTGGAACTCAATCACAAGAAAAAATTTGGAAGAAATTCAAACCCTTGGAAGCTAAAGACCACTCTGTGCAAGAATGTTTGGGTCAACCGGGAAATCAAAGAAGAACTTAAACAATTCATGGAAACAGATGAGAATGAAAACACATCGGTCCAAAACCTATGGGATACTGCAAAGGCGGTCCTAAG